>NW_026536051.1:0-116867 GCF_028551555.1 Melozone crissalis | reverse complement strand
ACACAATCGCAGTGTTGTACAGCTTGTTTCATCACCTTGCCAAGTTGCCGCTCTCTCCGGCTCCCGGAGACGAAGAAGCTGCTTCTTCGCGCAAAGACGATTCTGCCGCTCACAGTGCTCTGCAGTGTGTGTCTACTGCCGAAAGAGGCCCGGGAGCGGTGCTTAGCTCTGCAGAGCACCGTACCTTCGTCTTTAGCCTCTCTTCTCGTCTACATCTTAGCAAAAAGCTTTTCCACTCTGTCTGGCAAGGAGAAACTGTGCCAGCATAGAAAACATCTCCCATCGTGTTCTAGGGGCTGCACGGAGGTCTGCCGAGTGTTTTGCAAGAAGAGAAAGAAAGTTGTCCAAAACAGCTTGCAATCGAATGTTCATGTGAATAGAAAAGGCATGAGAGATGTCAGGTGCTGTTTTCTCTCAGTTGGCAAGCTGCGCACACAATCGCAGTGTTGTACAGCTTGTTTCATCACCTTTGCGAAGCTGCCGCTCTCTCCGGCTCCCGGACACGAAGAAGCTGCTTCTTCGCGCAAAGACGATTTTGCCGCTCACAGTGCTCTGCAGTGTGCGTCTAATGCCGAAAGAGGCCCGGGGAGCGGTGCTTAGCTCTGCAGAGCACCGTACCTTCGTCTTTAGCCTCTCTTCTCGTCTACATCTTAGCAAAAAGCTTTTCCACTATGTCTGGCAAGGAGAAACTGTGCCAGCACAGAAAACATCTCCCATCGTGTTCTAGAGGCTGCACGGAGGTCTGCCGAGTGTTTTGCAAGAAGAGAAAGAAAGTTGTCCAAAACAGCTTGCAATCGAATGTTCATGTGAATAGAAAAGGCAGGAGAGTGGTCAGGTACTGTTTTCTCTCAGTTGGCAAGCTGCGCACACAATCGCAGTGTTGTACAGCTTGTTTCATCACCTTTGCGAAGCTGCCGCTCTCTCCGCTCCCGGAGACGAAGAAGCCGCTTCTTCGCGCAAAGACGATTCTGCCGCTCACAGTGCTCTGCAGTGTGTGTCTAATGCCGAAAGAGGCCCGGGAGCGGTGCTTAGCTCTGCAGAGCACCGTACCTTCGTCTTTAGCCTCTCTTCTCGTCTACATCTTAGCAAAAAGCTTTCCACTGTGTCTGGCAAGGAGAAACTGTGCCAGCACAGAAAACATCTCCCATCGTGTTCTAGAGGCTGCACGGAGGTCTGCCGAGTGTTTTGCAAGAAGAGAAAGAAAGTTGTCCAAAACAGCTTGCAATCGAATGTTCATGTGAATAGAAAAGGCAGGAGAGTGGTCAAATACAGTTTTCTCTCAGTTGGCAAGCTGCGCACACAATCGCAGTGTTGTACAGCTTGTTTCATCACCTTTGCGAAGCTGCCGCTCTCTCCGGCTCCCGGAGACGAAGAAGCTGCTTCTTCGCGCAAAGACGATTCTGCCGCTCACAGTGCTCTGCGGTGTGCGGCTTCTGCCGAAAGAGGCCCGGGAGCGGTGCTTAGCTCTGCAGAGCACCGTACCTTCGTCTTTAGCCTCTCTTCTCGTCTACATCTTAGCAAAAAGCTTTTCCACTCTGTCTGGCAAGGAGAAACTGTGCCAGCACAGAAAACATCTCCCATCGTGTTCTAGAGGCTGCACGGAGGTCTGCCGAGTGTTTTGCAAGAAGAGAAAGAAAGTTGTCCAAAACAGCTTGCAATCGAATGTTCATGTGAATAGAAAAGGCAGGAGAGTGGTCAGGTACTGTTTTCTCTCAGTTGGCAAGCTGCGCACACAATCGCAGTGTTGTACAGCTTGTTTCATCACCTTTGCGAAGCTGCCGCTCTCTCCGGCTCCCGGAGACGAAGAAGCTGCTTCTTCGCGCAAAGACGATTCTGCCGCTCACAGTGCTCTGCAGTGTGTGTCTTCTGCCGAAAGAGGCCCGGGAGCGGTGCTTAGCTCTGCAGAGCACCGTACCTTCGTCTTTAGCCTCTCTTCTCGTCTACATCTTAGCAAAAAGCTTTTCCACTCTGTCTGGCAAGGAGAAACTGTGCAGCACAGAAAACATCTCCCATCGTGTTCTAGAGGCTGCACGGAGGTCTGCCGAGTGTTTTGCAAGAAGAGAAAGAAAGTTGTCCAAAACAGCTTGCAATCGAATGTTCATGTGAATAGAAAAGGCAGGAGAGTGGTCAGGTACTGTTTTCTCTCAGTTGGCAAGCTGCGCACACAATCGCAGTGTTGTACAGCTTGTTTCATCACCTTTGCGAAGTTGCCGCTCTCTCCGGCTCCCGGAGACGAAGAAGCTGCTTCTTCGCGCAAAGACGATTCTGCCGCTCACAGTGCTCTGCAGTGTGTGTCTTCTGCCGAAAGAGGCCCGGGAGCGGTGCTTAGCTCTGCAGAGCACCGTACCTTCGTCTTTAGCCTCTCTTCTCGTCTACATCTTAGCAAAAAGCTTTTCCACTCTGTCTGGCAAGGAGAAACTGTGACAGCACAGAAAACATCTCCCATCGTGTTCTAGAGGCTGCACGGAGGTCTGCCCAGTGTTTTGCAAGAAGAGAAAGAAAGTTGTCCAAAACAGCTTGCAATCGAATGTTCATGTGAATAGAAAAGGCAGGAGAGTGGTCAGGTACTGTTTTCTCTCAGTTGGCAAGCTTCGCACACAATCGCAGTGTTGTACAGCTTGTTTCATCACCTTTGCCAAGTTGCCGCTCTCTCCGGCTCCCGGAGACGAAGAAGCTGCTTCTTCGCGCAAAGACGATTCTGCCGCTCACAGTGCTCTGCAGTGTGTGTCTACTGCCGAAAGAGGCCCGGGAGCGGTGCTTAGCTCTGCAGAGCACCGTACCTTCGTCTTTAGCCTCTCTTCTCGTCTACATCTTAGCAAAAAGCTTTTTCCACTCTGTCTGGCAAGGAGAAACTGTGCCAGCATAGAAAACATCTCCCATCGTGTTCTAGGGGCTGCACGGAGGTCTGCCGAGTGTTTTGCAAGAAGAGAAAGAAAGTTGTCCAAAACAGCTTGCAATCGAATGTTCATGTGAATAGAAAAGGCATGAGAGATGTCAGGTGCTGTTTTCTCTCAGTTGGCAAGCTGCGCACACAATCGCAGTGTTGTACAGCTTGTTTCATCACCTTTGCGAAGCTGCCGCTCTCTCGGCTCCCGGAGACGAAGAAGCTGCTTCTTCGCGCAAAGACGATTTTGCCGCTCACAGTGCTCTGCAGTGTGCGTCTAATGCCGAAAGAGGCCCGGGAGCGGTGCTTAGCTCTGCAGAGCACCGTACCTTCGTCTTTAGCCTCTCTTCTCGTCTACATCTTAGCAAAAAGCTTTTCCACTATGTCTGGCAAGGAGAAACTGTGCCAGCACAGAAAACATCTCCCATCGTGTTCTAGAGGCTGCACGGAGGTCTGCCGAGTGTTTTGCAAGAAGAGAAGAAAGTTGTCCAAAACAGCTTGCAATCGAATGTTCATGTGAATAGAAAAGGCATGAGAGATGTCAGGTACTGTTTTCTCTCAGTTGGCAAGCTGCGCACACACAATCGCAGTGTTGTACAGCTTGTTTCATCACCTTTGCGAAGTTGCCGCTCTCTCCGGCTCCCGGAGACGAAGAAGCTGCTTCTTCGCGCAAAGACGATTTTGCCGCTCACAGTGCTCTGCAGTGTGCGTCTAATGCCGAAAGAGGCCCGGGAGCGGTGCTTAGCTCTGCAGAGCACCGTACCTTCGTCTTTAGCCTCTCTTCTCGTCTACATCTTAGCAAAAAGCTTTTCCACTATGTCTGGCAAGGAGAAACTGTGCCAGCACAGAAAACATCTCCCATCGTGTTCTAGAGGCTGCACGGAGGTCTGCCGAGTGTTTTGCAAGAAGAGAAAGAAAGTTGTCCAAAACAGCTTGCAATCGAATGTTCATGTGAATAGAAAAGGCAGGAGAGTGGTCAGGTACTGTTTTCTCTCAGTTGGCAAGCTGCGCACACAATCGCAGTGTTGTACAGCTTGTTTCATCACCTTTGCGAAGCTGCCGCTCTCTCCGGCTCCCGGAGACGAAGAAGCCGCTTCTTCGCGCAAAGACGATTCTGCCGCTCACAGTGCTCTGCAGTGTGTGTCTAATGCCGAAGAGGCCCGGGAGCGGTGCTTAGCTCTGCAGAGCACCGTACCTTCGTCTTTAGCCTCTCTTCTCGTCTACATCTTAGCAAAAAGCTTTTCCACTGTGTCTGGCAAGGAGAAACTGTGCCAGCACAGAAAACATCTCCCATCGTGTTCTAGAGGCTGCACGGAGTCTGCCGAGTGTTTTGCAAGAAGAGAAAGAAAGTTGTCCAAAACAGCTTGCAATCGAATGTTCATGTGAATAGAAAAGGCAGGAGAGTGGTCAAATACAGTTTTCTCTCAGTTGGCAAGCTGCGCACACAATCGCAGTGTTGTACAGCTTGTTTCATCACCTTTGCGAAGCTGCCGCTCTCTTCCGGCTCCCGGAGACGAAGAAGCTGCTTCTTCGCGCAAAGACGATTCTGCCGCTCACAGTGCTCTGCGGTGTGCGGCTTCTGCCGAAAGAGGCCCCGGGAGCGGTGCTTAGCTCTGCAGAGCACCGTACCTTCGTCTTTAGCCTCTCTTCTCGTCTACATCTTAGCAAAAAGCTTTTCCACTCTGTCTGGCAAGGAGAAACTGTGCCAGCACAGAAAACATCTCCCATCGTGTTCTAGAGGCTGCACGGAGGTCTGCCGAGTGTTTTGCAAGAAGAGAAAGAAAGTTGTCCAAAACAGCTTGCAATCGAATGTTCATGTGAATAGAAAAGGCAGGAGAGTGGTCAGGTACTGTTTTCTCTCAGTTGGCAAGCTGCGCACACAATCGCAGTGTTGTACAGCTTGTTTCATCACCTTTGCGAAGCTGCCGCTCTCTCCGGCTCCCGGAGACGAAGAAGCTGCTTCTTCGCGCAAAGACGATTCTGCCGCTCACAGTGCTCTGCAGTGTGTGTCTTCTGCCGAAAGAGGCCCGGGAGCGGTGCTTAGCTCTGCAGAGCACCGTACCTTCGTCTTTAGCCTCTCTTCTCGTCTACATCTTAGCAAAAAGCTTTTCCACTCTGTCTGGCAAGGAGAAACTGTGCCAGCACAGAAAACATCTCCCATCGTGTTCTAGAGGCTGCACGGAGGTCTGCCGACTGTTTTGCAAGAAGAGAAAGAAAGTTGTCCAAAACAGCTTGCAATCGAATGTTCATGTGATAGAAAAGGCAGGAGAGTGGTCAGGTACTGTTTTCTCTCAGTTGGCAAGCTGCGCACACAATCGCAGTGTTGTACAGCTTGTTTCATCACCTTTGCGAAGTTGCCGCTCTCTCCGGCTCCCGGAGACGAAGAAGCTGCTTCTTCGCGCAAAGACGATTCTGCCGCTCACAGTGCTCTGCAGTGTGTGTCTTCTGCCGAAAGAGGCCCGGGAGCGTGCTTAGCTCTGCAGAGCACCGTACCTTCGTCTTTAGCCTCTCTTCTCGTCTACATCTTAGCAAAAAGCTTTTCCACTCTGTCTGGCAAGGAGAAACTGTGACAGCACAGAAAACATCTCCCATCGTGTTCTAGAGGCTGCACGGAGGTCTGCCGAGTGTTTTGCAAGAAGAGAAAGAAAGTTGTCCAAAACAGCTTGCAATCGAATGTTCATGTGAATAGAAAAGGCAGGAGAGTGGTCAGGTACTGTTTTCTCTCAGTTGGCAAGCTTCGCACACAATCGCAGTGTTGTACAGCTTGTTTCATCACCTTTGCCAAGTTGCCCGCTCTCTCCGGCTCCCGGAGACGAAGAAGCTGCTTCTTCGCGCAAAGACGATTCTGCCGCTCACAGTGCTCTGCAGTGTGTGTCTACTGCCGAAAGAGGCCCGGGAGCGGTGCTTAGCTCTGCAGAGCACCGTACCTTCGTCTTTAGCCTCTCTTCTCGTCTACATCTTAGCAAAAAGCTTTTCCACTCTGTCTGGCAAGGAGAAACTGTGCCAGCATAGAAACATCTCCCATCGTGTTCTAGGGGCTGCACGGAGGTCTGCCGAGTGTTTTGCAAGAAGAGAAAGAAAGTTGTCCAAAACAGCTTGCAATCGAATGTTCATGTGAATAGAAAAGGCATGAGAGATGTCAGGTGCTGTTTTCTCTCAGTTGGCAAGCTGCGCACACAATCGCAGTGTTGTACAGCTTGTTTCATCACCTTTGCGAAGCTGCCGCTCTCTCCGGCTCCCGGACACGAAGAAGCTGCTTCTTCGCGCAAAGACGATTTTGCCGCTCACAGTGCTCTGCAGTGTGCGTCTAATGCCGAAAGAGGCCCGGGAGCGGTGCTTAGCTCTGCAGAGCACCGTACCTTCGTCTTTAGCCTCTCTTCTCGTCTACATCTTAGCAAAAAGCTTTTCCACTATGTCTGGCAAGGAGAAACCTGTGCCAGCACAGAAAACATCTCCCATCGTGTTCTAGAGGCTGCACGGAGGTCTGCCGAGTGTTTTGCAAGAAGAGAAAGAAAGTTGTCCAAAACAGCTTGCAATCGAATGTTCATGTGAATAGAAAAGGCATGAGAGATGTCAGGTACTGTTTTCTCTCAGTTGCAAGCTGCGCACACAATCGCAGTGTTGTACAGCTTGTTTCATCACCTTTGCGAAGTTGCCGCTCTCTCCGGCTCCCGGAGACGAAGAAGCTGCTTCTTCGCGCAAAGACGATTTTGCCGCTCACAGTGCTCTGCAGTGTGCGTCTAATGCCGAAAGAGGCCCGGGAGCGGTGCTTAGCTCTGCAGAGCACCGTACCTTCGTCTTTAGCCTCTCTTCTCGTCTACATCTTAGCAAAAAGCTTTTCCACTATGTCTGGCAAGGAGAAACTGTGCCAGCACAGAAAACATCTCCCATCGTGTTCTAGAGGCTGCACGGAGGTCTGCCGAGTGTTTTGCAAGAAGAGAAAGAAAGTTGTCCAAAACAGCTTGCAATCGAATGTTCATGTGAATAGAAAAGGCAGGAGAGTGGTCAGGTACTGTTTTCTCTCAGTTGGCAAGCTGCGCACACAATCGCAGTGTTGTACAGCTTGTTTCATCACCTTTGCGAAGCTGCCGCTCTCTCCGGCTCCCGGAGACGAAGAAGCCGCTTCTTCGCGCAAAGACGATTCTGCCGCTCACAGTGCTCTGCAGTGTGTGTCTAATGCCGAAAGAGGCCCGGGAGCGGTGCTTAGCTCTGCAGAGCACCGTACCTTCGTCTTTAGCCTCTCTTCTCGTCTACATCTTAGCAAAAAGCTTTTCCACTCTGTCTGGCAAGGAGAAACTGTGCCAGCACAGAAAACATCTCCCATCGTGTTCTAGAGGCTGCACGGAGGTCTGCCGAGTGTTTGCAAGAAGAGAAAGAAAGTTGTCCAAAACAGCTTGCAATCGAATGTTCATGTGAATAGAAAAGGCAGGAGAGTGGTCAAATACAGTTTTCTCTCAGTTGGCAAGCTGCGCACACAATCGCAGTGTTGTACAGCTTGTTTCATCACCTTTGCGAAGCTGCCGCTCTCTCCGGCTCCCGGAGACGAAGAAGCTGCTTCTTCGCGCAAAGACGATTCTGCCGCTCACAGTGCTCTGCGGTGTGCGGCTTCTGCCGAAAGAGGCCCGGGAGCGGTGCTTAGCTCTGCAGAGCACCGTACCTTCGTCTTTAGCCTCTCTTCTCGTCTACATCTTAGCAAAAAGCTTTTCCACTCTGTCTGGCAAGGAGAAACTGTGCCAGCACAGAAAACATCTCCCATCGTGTTCTAGAGGCTGCACGGAGGTCTGCCGAGTGTTTTGCAAGAAGAGAAAGAAAGTTGTCCAAAACAGCTTGCAATCGAATGTTCATGTGAATAGAAAAGGCAGGAGAGTGGTCAGGTACTGTTTTCTCTCAGTTGGCAAGCTGCGCACACAATCGCAGTGTTGTACAGCTTGTTTCATCACCTTTGCGAAGCTGCCGCTCTCTCCGGCTCCCGGAGACGAAGAAGCTGCTTCTTCGCGCAAAGACGATTCTGCCGCTCACAGTGCTCTGCAGTGTGTGTCTTCTGCCGAAAGAGGCCGGGAGCGGTGCTTAGCTCTGCAGAGCACCGTACCTTCGTCTTTAGCCTCTCTTCTCGTCTACATCTTAGCAAAAAGCTTTTCCACTCTGTCTGGCAAGGAGAAACTGTGCCAGCACAGAAAACATCTCCCATCGTGTTCTAGAGGCTGCACGGAGGTCTGCCGACTGTTTTGCAAGAAGAGAAAGAAAGTTGTCCAAAACAGCTTGCAATCGAATGTTCATGTGAATAGAAAAGGCAGGAGAGTGGTCAGGTACTGTTTTCTCTCAGTTGGCAAGCTTCGCACACAATCGCAGTGTTGTACAGCTTGTTTCATCACCTTTGCCAAGTTGCCGCTCTCTCCGGCTCCCGGAGACGAAGAAGCTGCTTCTTCGCGCAAAGACGATTCTGCCGCTCACAGTGCTCTGCAGTGTGTGTCTACTGCCGAAAGAGGCCCGGGAGCGGTGCTTAGCTCTGCAGAGCACCGTACCTTCGTCTTTAGCCTCTCTTCTCGTCTACATCTTAGCAAAAAGCTTTTCCACTCTGTCTGGCAAGGAGAAACTGTGCCAGCATAGAAAACATCTCCCATCGTGTTCTAGGGGCTGCACGGAGGTCTGCCGAGTGTTTTGCAAGAAGAGAAAGAAAGTTGTCCAAAACAGCTTGCAATCGAATGTTCATGTGAATAGAAAAGGCATGAGAGATGTCAGGTGCTGTTTTCTCTCAGTTGGCAAGCTGCGCACACAATCGCAGTGTTGTACAGCTTGTTTCATCACCTTTGCGAAGCTGCCGCTCTCTCCGGCTCCCGGACACGAAGAAGCTGCTTCTTCGCGCAAAGACGATTTTGCCGCTCACAGTGCTCTGCAGTGTGCGTCTAATGCCGAAAGAGGCCCGGGAGCGGTGCTTAGCTCTGCAGAGCACCGTACCTTCGTCTTTAGCCTCTCTTCTCGTCTACATCTTAGCAAAAAGCTTTTCCACTATGTCTGGCAAGGAGAAACTGTGCCAGCACAGAAAACATCTCCCATCGTGTTCTAGAGGCTGCACGGAGGTCTGCCGACTGTTTTGCAAGAAGAGAAAGAAAGTTGTCCAAAACAGCTTGCAATCGAATGTTCATGTGAATAGAAAAGGCAGGAGAGTGGTCAGGTACTGTTTTCTCTCAGTTGGCAAGCTTCGCACACAATCGCAGTGTTGTACAGCTTGTTTCATCACCTTTGCCAAGTTGCCGCTCTCTCCGGCTCCCGGAGACGAAGAAGCTGCTTCTTCGCGCAAAGACGATTCTGCCGCTCACAGTGCTCTGCAGTGTGTGTCTACTGCCGAAAGAGGCCCGGGAGCGGTGCTTAGCTCTGCAGAGCACCGTACCTTCGTCTTTAGCCTCTCTTCTCGTCTACATCTTAGCAAAAAGCTTTTCCACTCTGTCTGGCAAGGAGAAACTGTGCCAGCATAGAAAACATCTCCCATCGTGTTCTAGGGGCTGCACGGAGGTCTGCCGAGTGTTTTGCAAGAAGAGAAAGAAAGTTGTCCAAAACAGCTTGCAATCGAATGTTCATGTGAATAGAAAAGGCATGAGAGATGTCAGGTGCTGTTTTCTCTCAGTTGGCAAGCTGCGCACCACAATCGCAGTGTTGTACAGCTTGTTTCATCACCTTTGCGAAGCTGCCGCTCTCTCCGGCTCCCGGAGACGAAGAAGCTGCTTCTTCGCGCAAAGACGATTTTGCCGCTCACAGTGCTCTGCAGTGTGCGTCTAATGCCGAAAGAGGCCCGGGAGCGGTGCTTAGCTCTGCAGAGCACCGTACCTTCGTCTTTAGCCTCTCTTCTCGTCTACATCTTAGCAAAAAGCTTTTCCACTATGTCTGGCAAGGAGAAACTGTGCCAGCACAGAAAACATCTCCCATCGTGTTCTAGAGGCTGCACGGAGGTCTGCCGAGTGTTTTGCAAGAAGAGAAAGAAAGTTGTCCAAAACAGCTTGCAATCGAATGTTCATGTGAATAGAAAAGGCATGAGAGATGTCAGGTACTGTTTTCTCTCAGTTGGCAAGCTGCGCACACAATCGCAGTGTTGTACAGCTTGTTTCATCACCTTTGCGAAGTTGCCGCTCTCTCCGGCTCCCGGAGACGAAGAAGCTGCTTCTTCGCGCAAAGACGATTTTGCCGCTCACAGTGCTCTGCAGTGTGCGTCTAATGCCGAAAGAGGCCCGGGAGCGGTGCTTAGCTCTGCAGAGCACCGTACCTTCGTCTTTAGCCTCTCTTCTCGTCTACATCTTAGCAAAAAGCTTTTCCACTATGTCTGGCAAGGAGAAACTGTGCCAGCACAGAAAACATCTCCCATCGTGTTCTAGAGGCTGCACGGAGGTCTGCCGAGTGTTTTGCAAGAAGAGAAAGAAAGTTGTCCAAAACAGCTTGCAATCGAATGTTCATGTGAATAGAAAAGGCAGGAGAGTGGTCAGGTACTGTTTTCTCTCAGTTGGCAAGCTGCGCACACAATCGCAGTGTTGTACAGCTTGTTTCATCACCTTTGCGAAGCTGCCGCTCTCTCCGGCTCCCGGAGACGAAGAAGCCGCTTCTTCGCGCAAAGACGATTCTGCCGCTCACAGTGCTCTGCAGTGTGTGTCTAATGCCGAAAGAGGCCCGGGAGCGGTGCTTAGCTCTGCAGAGCACCGTACCTTCGTCTTTAGCCTCTCTTCTCGTCTACATCTTAGCAAAAAGCTTTTCCACTCTGTCTGGCAAGGAGAAACTGTGCCAGCACAGAAAACATCTCCCATCGTGTTCTAGAGGCTGCACGGAGGTCTGCCGAGTGTTTTGCAAGAAGAGAAAGAAAGTTGTCCAAAACAGCTTGCAATCGAATGTTCATGTGAATAGAAAAGGCAGGAGAGTGGTCAGGTACTGTTTTCTCTCAGTTGGCAAGCTGCGCACACAATCGCAGTGTTGTACAGCTTGTTTCATCACCTTTGCGAAGCTGCCGCTCTCTCCGGCTCCCGGAGACGAAGAAGCTGCTTCTTCGCGCAAAGACGATTCTGCCGCTCACAGTGCTCTGCAGTGTGTGTCTTCTGCCGAAAGAGGCCCGGGAGCGGTGCTTAGCTCTGCAGAGCACCGTACCTTCGTCTTTAGCCTCTCTTCTCGTCTACATCTTAGCAAAAAGCTTTTCCACTCTGTCTGGCAAGGAGAAACTGTGCCAGCACAGAAAACATCTCCATCGTGTTCTAGAGGCTGCACGGAGGTCTGCCGACTGTTTTGCAAGAAGAGAAAGAAAGTTGTCCAAAACAGCTTGCAATCGAATGTTCATGTGAATAGAAAAGGCAGGAGAGTGGTCAGGTACTGTTTTCTCTCAGTTGGCAAGCTGCGCACACAATCGCAGTGTTGTACAGCTTGTTTCATCACCTTTGCGAAGCTGCCGCTCTCTCCGGCTCCCGGAGACGAAGAAGCTGCTTCTTCGCGCAAAGACGATTTTGCCGCTCACAGTGCTCTGCAGTGTGCGTCTAATGCCGAAAGAGGCCCGGGAGCGGTGCTTAGCTCTGCAGAGCACCGTACCTTCGTCTTTAGCCTCTCTTCTCGTCTACATCTTAGCAAAAAGCTTTTCCACTATGTCTGGCAAGGAGAAACTGTGCCAGCACAGAAAACATCTCCCATCGTGTTCTAGAGGCTGCACGGAGGTCTGCCGAGTGTTTTGCAAGAAGAGAAAGAAAGTTGTCCAAAACAGCTTGCAATCGAATGTTCATGTGAATAGAAAGGCAGGAGAGTGGTCAGGTACTGTTTTCTCTCAGTTGGCAAGCTGCGCACACAATCGCAGTGTTGTACAGCTTGTTTCATCACCTTTGCGAAGCTGCCGCTCTCTCCGGCTCCCGGAGACGAAGAATCTGCTTCTTCGCGCAAAGACGATTCTGCCGCTCACAGTGCTTTGCAGTGTGTGTCTTCTGCCGAAAGAGGTCCGGGAGCGGTGCTTAGCTCTGCAGAGCACCGTACCTTCGTCTTTAGCCTCTCTTCTCGTCTACATCAGAGCAAAAAGCTTTTCCACTGTGTCTGGCAAGGAGAAACTGTGCCAGCACAGAAAACATCTCCCATCGTGTTCTAGAGGCTGCACGGAGGTCTGCCGAGTGTTTTGCAAGAAGAGAAAGAAAGTTGTCCAAAACAGCTTGCAATCGAATGTTCATGTGAATAGAAAAGGCAGGAGAGTGGTCAGGTACTGTTTTCTCTCAGTTGGCAAGCTGCGCACACAATCGCAGTGTTGTACAGCTTGTTTCATCACCTTTGCGAAGTTGCCGCTCTCTCCGGCTCCCGGAGACGAAGAAGCTGCTTCTTCGCGCAAAGACGATTCTGCCGCTCACAGTGCTTTGCAGTGTGTGTCTAATGCCGAAAGAGGCCCGGGAGCGGTGCTTAGCTCTGCAGAGCACCGTACCTTCGTCTTTAGCCTCTCTTCTCGTCTACATCTTAGCAAAAAGCTTTTCCACTGTCTCTGGCAAGGAGAAACTGTGCCAGCACAAAAAACATCTCCCATCGTGTTCTAGAGGCTGCACGGAGGTCTGCCGAGTGTTTTGCAAGAAGAGAAAGAAAGTTGTCCAAAACAGCTTGCAATCGAATGTTCATGTGAATAGAAAAGGCAGGAGAGTGGTCAGGTACTGTTTTCTCTATGTTGGCAAGCTGCGCACACAATCGCAGTGTTGTACAGCTTGTTTCATCACCTTTGCGAAGCTGCCGCTCTCTCCGGCTCCCGGAGACGAAGAAGCTGCTTCTTCGCGCAAAGACGATTCTGCCGCTCACAGTGCTCTGCAGTGTGTGTCTAATGCCGAAAGAGGCCCGGGAGCGGTGCTTAGCTCTGCAGAGCACCGTACCTTCGTCTTTAGCCTCTCTTCTCGTCTACATCTTAGCAAAAAGCTTTTCCACTGTGTCTGGCAAGGAGAAACTGTGCCAGCACAAAAAACATCTCCCATCGTGTTCTAGAGGCTGCACGGAGGTCTGCCGAGTGTTTTGCAAGAAGAGAAAGAAAGTTGTCCAAAACAGCTTCCAATCGAATGTTCATGTGAATAGAAAAGGCAGGAGAGTGGTCAGGTACTGTTTTCTCTCAGTTGGCAAGCTGCGCACACAATCGCAGTGTCGTACAGCTTGTTTCATCACCTTTGCGAAGTTGCCGCTCTCTCCGGCTCCCGGAGACGAAGAAGCTGCTTCTTCGCGCAAAGACGATTCTGCCGCTCACAGTGCTCTGCAGTGTGCGTCTAATGCCGAAAGAGGCCCGGGAGCGGTGCTTAGCTCTGCAGAGCACCGTACCTTCGTCTTTAGCCTCTCTTCTCGTCTACATCTTAGCAAAAAGCTTTTCCACTCTGTCTGGCAAGGAGAAACTGTGCCAGCACAGAAAACATCTCCCATCGTGTTCTAGAGGCTGCACGGAGGTCTGCCGAGTGTTTTGCAAGAAGAGAAAGAAAGTTGTCCAAAACAGCTTGCAATCGAATGTTCATGTGAATAGAAAAGGCAGGAGAGTGGTCAGGTACTGTTTTCTCTCAGTTGCCAAGCTGCGCACACAATCGCAGTGTTGTACAGCTTGTTTCATCACCTTTGCGAAGCTGCCGCTCTCTCCGGCTCCCGGAGACGAAGAAGCTGCTTCTTCGCGCAAAGACGATTCTGCCGCTCACAGTGCTCTGCGGTGTGCGCCTTCTGCCGAAAGAGATCCGGGAGCGGTGCTTAGCTCTGCAGAGCACCGTACCTTCGTCTTTAGCCTCTCTTCTCGTCTACATCTTAGCAAAAAGCTTTTCCACTCTGTCTGGCAAGGAGAAACTGTGCCAGCACAGAAAACATCTCCCACCGTGTTCTAGAGGCTGCACGGAGGTCTGCCGAGTGTTTTGCAAGAAGAGAAAGAAAGTTGTCCAAAACAGCTTGCAATCGAATGTTCATGTGAATAGAAAAGGCAGGAGAGTGGTCAGGTACTGTTTTCTCTCAGTTGGCAAGCTGCGCACACAATCGCAGTGTTGTACAGCTTGTTTCATCACCTTTGCCAAGTTGCCGCTCTCTCCGGCTCCCGGAGACGAAGAAGCTGCTTCTTCGCGCAAAGACGATTCTGCCGCTCACAGTGCTCTGCAGTGTGTGTCTACTGCCGAAAGAGGCCCGGGAGCGGTGCTTAGCTCTGCAGAGCACCGTACCTTCGTCTTTAGCCTCTCTTCTCGTCTACATCTTAGCAAAAAGCTTTTCCACTATGTCTGGCAAGGAGAAACTGTGCCAGCACAGAAAACATCTCCCATCGTGTTCTAGAGGCTGCACGGAGGTCTGCCGAGTGTTTTGCAAGAAGTGAAAGAAAGTTGTCCAAAACAGCTTGCAATCGAATGTTCATGTGAATAGAAAAGGCAGGAGAGTGGTCAGGTACTGTTTTCTCTCAGTTGGCAAGCTGCGCACACAATCGCAGTGTTGTACAGCTTGTTTCATCACCTTTGCCAAGTTGCCGCTCTCTCCGGCTCCCGGAGACGAAGAAGCTGCTTCTTTGCGCAAAGACGATTCTGCCGCTCACAGTGCTCTGCGGTGTGCGGCTTCTGCAGAAAGAGGCCCGGGAGCGGTGCTTAGCTCTGCAGAGCACCGTACCTTCGTCTTTAGCCTCTCTTCTCGTCTACATCTTAGCAAAAAGCTTTTCCACTCTGTCTGGCAAGGAGAAACTGTGCCAGCACAGAAAACATCTCCCATCGTGTTCTAGAGGCTGCACGGAGGTCTGCCGAGTGTTTTGCAAGAAGAGAAAGAAAGTTGTCCAAAACAGCTTGCAATCGAATGTTCATGTGAATAGAAAAGGCAGGAGAGTGGTCAGGTACTGTTTTCTCTCAGTTGGCAAGCTGCGCACACAATCGCAGTGTTGTAAAGCTTGTTTCATCACCTTTGCCAAGTTGCCGCTCTCTCCGGCTCCCGGAGACGAAGAAGCTGCTTCTTCGCGCAAAGACGATTCTGCCGCTCACAGTGCTCTGCGGTGTGCGGCTTCTGCAGAAAGAGATCCGGGAGCGGTGCTTAGCTCTGCAGAGCACCGTACCTTCGTCTTTAGCCTCTCTTCTCGTCTACATCTTAGCAAAAAGCTTTTCCACTCTGTCTGGCAAGGAGAAACTGTGCCAGCACAGAAAACATCTCCCATCGTGTTCTAGAGGCTGCACGGAGGTCTGCCGAGTGTTTTGCAAGAAGAGAAAGAAAGTTGTCCAAAACAGCTTGCAATCGAATGTTCATGTGAATAGAAAAGGCAGGAGAGTGGTCAGGTACTGTTTTCTCTCAGTTGGCAAGCTGCGCACACAATCGCAGTGTTGTACAGCTTGTTTCATGACCTTTGCGAAGTTGCCGCTCTCTCCGGCTCCCGGAGACGAAGAAGCTGCTTCTTCGCGCAAAGACGATTCTGCCGCTCACAGTGCTCTGCAGTGTGTGTCTACTGCCGAAAGAGGCCCGGGAGCGGTGCTTAGCTCTGCAGAGCACCGTACCTTCGTCTTTAGCGTCTGTTCTCGTCTACATCTTAGCAAAAAGCTTTTCCACTGTGTCTGGCACGGAGAAACTGTGCCAGCACAAAAAACATCTCCCATCATGTTCTAGAGGCTGCACGGAGGTCTGCCGAGTGTTTTGCAAGAAGAGAAAGAAAGTTGTCCAAAACAGCTTGCAATCGAATGTTCATGTGAATAGAAAAGGCAGGAGAGTGGTCAGGTACTGTTTTCTCTCAGTTGGCAAGCTGCGCACACAATCGCAGTGTTGTACAGCTTGTTTCATCACCTTTGCGAAGCTGCCGCTCTCTCCGGCTCCCGGAGACGAAGAAGCTGCTTCTTCGCGCAAAGACGATTCTGCCGCTCACAGTGCTTTGCAGTGTGTGTCTAATGCCGAAAGAGGCCCGGGAGCGGTGCTTAGCTCTGCAGAGCACTGTACCTTCGTCTTTAGCCTCTCTTCTCGTCTACATCTTAGCAAAAAGCTTTTCCACTCTGTCTGGCAAGGAGAAACTGTGCCAGCACAAAAAACGTCTCCCATCGTGTTCTAGAGGCTGCACGGAGGTCTGCCGAGTGTTTTGCAAGAAGAGAAAGAAAGTTGTCCAAAACAGCTTGCAATCGAATGTTCATGTGAATAGAAAAGGCAGGAGAGTGGTCAGGTACTGTTTTCTCTCAGTTGGCAAGCTGCGCACACAATCGCAGTGTTGTAAAGCTTGTTTCATCACCTTTGCCAAGTTGCCGCTCTCTCCGGCTCCCGGAGACGAAGAAGCTGCTTCTTCGCGCAAAGACGATTCTGCCGCTCACAGGGCTCTGCAGTGTGTGTCTTCTGCCGAAAGAGATCCGGGAGCTGTGCTTAGCTCTGCAGAGCACCGTACCTTCGTCTTTAGCCTCTCTTCTCGTCTACATCTTAGCAAAAAGCTTTTCCACTGTGTCTGGCAAGGAGAAACTGTGCCAGCACAGAAAACATCTCCCATCGTGTTCTAGAGGCTGCACGGAGGTCTGCCGCGTGTTTTGCAAGAAGAGAAAGAAAGTTGTCCAAAACAGCTTGCAATCGAATGTTCATGTGAATAGAAAAGGCAGGAGAGTGGTCAGGTACTGTTTTCTCTCAGTTGGCAAGCTGCGCACACAATCGCAGTGTTGTACAGCTTGTTTCATCACCTTTGCGAAGCTGCCGCTCTCTCCGGCTCCCGGAGACGAAGAAGCTGCTTCTTCGCGCAAAGACGATTCTGCCGCTCACAGTGCTCTGCGGTGTGCGCCTTCTGCCGAAGGAGATCCGGGAGCGGTGCTTAGCTCTGCAGAGCACCGTACCTTCGTCTTTAGCCTCTCTTCTCGTCTACATCTTAGCAAAAAGCTTTTCCACTCTGTCTGGCAAGGAGAAACTGTGCCAGCACAGAAAACATCTCCCATCGTGTTCTAGAGGCTGCACGGAGGTCTGCCGAGTGTTTTGCAAGAAGAGAAAGAAAGTTGTCCAAAACAGCTTGCAATCGAATGTTCATGTGAATAGAAAAGGCAGGAGAGTGGTCAGGTACTGTTTTCTCTCAGTTGGCAAGCTGCGCACACAATCGCAGTGTTGTACAGCTTGTTTCATCACCTTTGCGAAGTTGCCGCTCTCTCCGGCTCCCGGAGACGAAGAAGCTGCTTCTTCGCGCAAAGACGATTCTGCCGCTCACAGTGCTCTGCAGTGTGTGTCTTGTGCCGAAAGAGGCCCGGGAGCGGTGCTTAGCTCTGCAGAGCACCGTACCTTCGTCTTTAGCCTCTCTTCTCGTCTACATCTTAGCAAAAAGCTTTTCCACTCTGTCTGGCAAGGAGAAACTGTGCCAGCACAGAAAACATCTCCCATCGTGTTCTAGAGGCTGCACGGAGGTCTGCCGAGTGTTTTGCAAGAAGAGAAAGAAAGTTGTCCAAAACAGCTTGCAATCGAATGTTCATGTGAATAGAAAAGGCAGGAGAGTGGTCAGGTACTGTTTTCTCTCAGTTGGCAAGCTGCGCACACAATCGCAGTGTTGTACAGCTTGTTTCATCACCTTTGCGAAGTTGCCGCTCTCTCCGGCTCCCGGAGACGAAGAAGCTGCTTCTTCGCGCAAAGACGATTCTGCCGCTCACAGTGCTTTGCAGTGTGCGTCTTCTGCCGAAAGAGGCCCGGGAGCGGTGCTTAGCTCTGCAGAGCACCGTACCTTCGTCTTTAGCCTCTCTTCTCGTCTACATCTTAGCAAAAAGCTTTTCCACTCTGTCTGGCAAGGAGAAACTGTGCCAGCACAAAAAACATCTCCCATCGTGTTCTAGAGGCTGCACGGAGGTCTGCCGAGTGTTTTGCAAGAAGAGAAAGAAAGTTTTCCAAAACAGCTTGCAATCGAATGTTCATGTGAATAGAAAAGGCAGGAGAGTGGTCAGGTACTGTTTTCTCTCAATTGGCAAGCTGCGCACACAATCGCAGTGTTGTACAGCTTGTTTCATCACCTTTGCGAAGTTGCCGCTCTCTCCGGCTCCCGGAGACGAAGAAGCTGCTTCTTCGCGCAAAGACGATTCTGCCGCTCACAGTGCTCTGCAGTGTGTGTCTTCTGCCGAAAGAGATCCGGGAGCTGTGCTTAGCCCTGCAGAGCACCGTACCTTCGTCTTTAGCCTCTCTTCTCGTCTACATCTTAGCAAAAAGCTTTTCCACTGTGTCTGGCAAGGAGAAACTGTGCCAGCACAGAAAACATCTCCCATCGTGTTCTAGAGGCTGCACGGAGGTCTGCCGCGTGTTTTGCAAGAAGAGAAAGAAAGTTGTCCAAAACAGCTTGCAATCGAATGTTCATGTGAATAGAAAAGGCAGGAGAGTGGTCAGGTACTGTTTTCTCTCAGTTGGCAAGCTGCGCACACAATCGCAGTGTTGTACAGCTTGTTTCATGACCTTTGCGAAGTTGCCGCTCTCTCCGGCTCCCGGAGACGAAGAAGCTGCTTCTTCGCGCAAAGACGATTCTGCCGCTCACAGTGCTCTGCAGCGTGTGTCTAATGCCGAAAAAGATCCGGGAGCGGTGCTTAGCTCTGCAGAGCACCGTACCTTCGTCTTTAGCGTCTGTTCTCGTCTACATCTTAGCAAAAAGCTTTTCCACTGTGTCTGGCACGGAGAAACTGTGCCAGCACAAAAAACATCTCCCATCATGTTCTAGAGGCTGCACGGAGGTCTGCCGAGTGTTTTGCAAGAAGAGAAAGAAAGTTGTCCAAAACAGCTTTCAATCGAATGTTCATGTGAATAGAAAAGGCAGGAGAGTGGTCAGGTACTGTTTTCTCTCAGTTGGCAAGCTGCGCACACAATCGCAGTGTTGTACAGCTTGTTTCATCACCTTTGCGAAGTTGCCGCTCTCTCCGGCTCCCGGAGACGAAGAAGCTGCTTCTTCGCGCAAAGACGATTCTGCCGCTCACAGTGCTCTGCAGTGTGTGTCTTCTGCCGAAAGAGATCCGGGAGCGGTGCTTAGCTCTGCAGAGCACCGTAGCTTCGTCTTTAGCCTCTCTTCTCGTCTACATCTTAGCAAAAAGCTTTTCCACTCTGTCTGGCAAGGAGAAACTGTGCCAGCACAAAAAACATCTCCCATCGTGTTCTAGAGGCTGCACGGAGGTCTGCCGAGTGTTTTGCAAGAAGAGAAAGAAAGTTGTCCAAAACAGCTTGCAATCGAATGTTCATGTGAATAGAAAAGGCAGGAGAGTGGTCAGGTACTGTTTTCTCTCAGTCGGCAAGCTGCGCACACAATCGCAGTGTTGTAAAGCTTGTTTCATCACCTTTGCCAAGTTGCCGCTCTCTCCGGCTCCCGGAGACGAAGAAGCTGCTTCTTCGCGCAAAGACGATTCTGCCGCTCACAGTGCTCTGCAGTGTGTGTCTTCTGCCGAAAGAGATCCGGGAGCTGTGCTTAGCTCTGCAGAGCACCGTACCTTCGTCTTTAGCCTCTCTTCTCGTCTACATCTTAGCAAAAAGCTTTTCCACTGTGTCTGGCAAGGAGAAACTGTGCCAGCACAGAAAACATCTCCCATCGTGTTCTAGAGGCTGCACGGAGGTCTGCCGAGTGTTTTGCAAGAAGAGAAAGAAAGTTGTCCAAAACAGCTTGCAATCGAATGTTCATGTGAATAGAAAAGGCAGGAGAGTGGTCAGGTACTGTTTTCTCTCAGTTGGCAAGCTGCGCACACAATCGCAGTGTTGTACAGCTTGTTTCATGACCTTTGCGAAGTTGCCGCTCTCTCCGGCTCCCGGAGACGAAGAAGCTGCTTCTTCGCGCAAAGACGATTCTGCCGCTCACAGTGCTCTGCAGCGTGTGTCTAATGCCGAAAAAGATCCGGGAGCGGTGCTTAGCTCTGCAGAGCACCGTACCTTCGTCTTTAGCGTCTGTTCTCGTCTACATCTTAGCAAAAAGCTTTTCCACTGTGTCTGGCACGGAGAAACTGTGCCAGCACAAAAAACATCTCCCATCATGTTCTAGAGGCTGCACGGAGGTCTGCCGAGTGTTTTGCAAGAAGAGAAAGAAAGTTGTCCAAAACAGCTTGCAATCGAATGTTCATGTGAATAGAAAAGGCAGGAGAGTGGTCAGGTACTGTTTTCTCTCAGTTGGCAAGCTGCGCACACAATCGCAGTGTTGTACAGCTTGTTTCATCACCTTTGCGAAGTTGCCGCTCTCTCCGGCTCCCGGAGACGAAGAAGCTGCTTCTTCGCGCAAAGACGATTCTGCCGCTCACAGTGCTCTGCAGTGTGTGTCTTCTGCCGAAAGAGATCCGGGAGCGGTGCTTAGCTCTGCAGAGCACCGTAGCTTCGTCTTTAGCCTCTCTTCTCGTCTACATCTTAGCAAAAAGCTTTTCCACTCTGTCTGGCAAGGAGAAACTGTGCCAGCACAAAAAACATCTCCCATCGTGTTCTAGAGGCTGCACGGAGGTCTGCCGAGTGTTTTGCAAGAAGAGAAAGAAAGTTGTCCAAAACAGCTTGCAATCGAATGTTCATGTGAATAGAAAAGGCAGGAGAGTGGTCAGGTACTGTTTTCTCTCAGTCGGCAAGCTGCGCACACAATCGCAGTGTTGTAAAGCTTGTTTCATCACCTTTGCCAAGTTGCCGCTCTCTCCGGCTCCCGGAGACGAAGAAGCTGCTTCTTCGCGCAAAGACGATTCTGCCGCTCACAGTGCTCTGCAGTGTGTGTCTTCTGCCGAAAGAGATCCGGGAGCTGTGCTTAGCTCTGCAGAGCACCGTACCTTCGTCTTTAGCCTCTCTTCTCGTCTACATCTTAGCAAAAAGCTTTTCCACTGTGTCTGGCAAGGAGAAACTGTGCCAGCACAGAAAACATCTCCCATCGTGTTCTAGAGGCTGCACGGAGGTCTGCCGCGTGTTTTGCAAGAAGAGAAAGAAAGTTGTCCAAAACAGCTTGCAATCGAATGTTCATGTGAATAGAAAAGGCAGGAGAGTGGTCAGGTACTGTTTTCTCTCAGTTGGCAAGCTGCGCACACAATCGCAGTGTTGTACAGCTTGTTTCATCACCTTTGCCAAGTTGCCGCTCTCTCCGGCTCTCGGAGACGAAGAAGCTGCTTCTTCGCGCAAAGATGATTCTGCCGATCACAGTGCTCTGCAGTGTGTGTCTTCTGCCGAAAGAGATCCGGGAGCTGTGCTTAGCTCTGCAGAGCACCGTACCTTCGTCTTTAGCCTCTCTTCTCGTCTACATCTTAGCAAAAAGCTTTTCCACTCTGTCTGGCAAGGAGAAACTGTGCCAGCACAGAAAACATCTCCCATCGTGTTCTAGAGGCTGCACGGAGGTCTGCCGAGTGTTTTGCAAGAAGAGAAAGAAAGTTGTCCAAAACAGCTTGCAATCGAATGTTCATGTGAATAGAAAAGGCAGGAGAGTGGTCAGGTACTGTTTTCTCTCAGTTGGCAAGCTGCGCACACAATCGCAGTGTTGTACAGCTTGTTTCATCACCTTTGCGAAGCTGCCGCTCTCTCCGGCTCCCGGAGACGAAGAAGCTGCTTCTTCGCGCAAAGACGATTCTGCCGCTCACAGTGCTCTTCAGCGTGTGTCTAATGCCGAAAGAGGCCCGGGAGCGGTGCTTAGCTCTGCAGAGAACCGTACCTTCGTCTTTAGCGTCTGTTCTCGTCTACATCTTAGCAAAAAGCTTTTCCACTCTGTCTGGCAAGGAGAAACTGTGCCAGCACAAAAAACATCTCCCATCTTGTTCTAGAGGCTGCACGGAGGTCTGCCGAGTGTTTTGCAAGAAGAGAAAGAAAGTTGTCCAAAACAGCTTGCAATCGAATGTTCATGTGAATAGAAAAGGCAGGAGAGTGGTCAGGTACTGTTTTCTCTCAGTTGGCAAGCTGCGCACACAATCGCAGTGTTGTACAGCTTGTTTCATCACCTTTGCGAAGTTGCCGCTCTCTCCGGCTCCCGGAGACGAAGAAGCTGCTTCTTCGCGCAAAGACGATTCTGCCGCTCACAGTGCTCTGCAGTGTGCGTCTAATGCCGAAAGAGGCCCGGGAGCGGTGCTTAGCTCTGCAGAGCACCGTACCTTCGTCTTTAGCCTCTCTTCTCGTCTACATCTTAGCAAAAAGCTTTTCCACTATGTCTGGCAAGGAGAAACTGTGCCAGCACAGAAAACATCTCCCATCGTGTTCTAGAGGCTGCACGGAGGTCTGCCGAGTGTTTTGCAAGAAGAGAAAGAAAGTTGTCCAAAACAGCTTGCAATCGAATGTTCATGTGAATAGAAAAGGCAGGAGAGTGGTCAGGTACTGTTTTCTCTCAGTTGGCAAGCTGCGCACACAATCGCAGTGTTGTACAGCTTGTTTCATCACCTTTGCGAAGCTGCCGCTGTCTCCGGCTCCCGGAGACGAAGAAGCCGCTTCTTCGCGCAAAGACGATTCTGCCGCTCACAGTGCTCTGCAGTGTGTGTCTAATGCCGAAAGAGGCCCGGGAGCGGTGCTTAGCTCTGCAGAGCACCGTACCTTCGTCTTTAGCCTCTCTTCTCGTCTACATCTTAGCAAAAAGCTTTTCCACTATGTCTGGCAAGGAGAAACTGTGCCAGCACAGAAAACATCTCCCATCGTGTTCTAGAGGCTGCACGGAGGTCTGCCGAGTGTTTTGCAAGAACAGAAAGAAAGTTGTCCAAAACAGCTTGCAATCGAATGTTCATGTGAATAGAAAAGGCAGGAGAGTGGTCAAATACAGTTTTCTCTCAGTTGGCAAGCTGCGCACACAATCGCAGTGTTGTACAGCTTGTTTCATCACCTTTGCGAAGCTGCCGCTCTCTCCGGCTCCCGGAGACGAAGAAGCTGCTTCTTCGCGCAAAGACGATTCTGCCGCTCACAGTGCTCTGCGGTGTGCGGCTTCTGCCGAAAGAGGCCCGGGAGCGGTGCTTAGCTCTGCAGAGCACCGTACCTTCGTCTTTAGCCTCTCTTCTCGTCTACATCTTAGCAAAAAGCTTTTCCACTGTGTCTGGCAAGGAGAAACTGTGCCAGCACAGAAAACATCTCCCATCGTGTTCTAGAGGCTGCACGGAGGTCTGCCGAGTGTTTTGCAAGAAGAGAAAGAAAGTTGTCCAAAACAGCTTGCAATCGAATGTTCATGTGAATAGAAAAGGCAGGAGAGTGGTCAGGTACTGTTTTCTCTCAGTTGGCAAGCTGCGCACACAATCGCAGTGTTGTACAGCTTGTTTCATCACCTTTGCGAAGCTGCCGCTCTCTCCGGCTCCCGGAGACGAAGAAGCTGCTTCTTCGCGCAAAGACGATTCTGCCGCTCACAGTGCTCTGCAGTGTGTGTCTTCTGCCGAAAGAGGCCCGGGAGCGGTGCTTAGCTCTGCAGAGCACCGTACCTTCGTCTTTAGCCTCTCTTCTCGTCTACATCTTAGCAAAAAGCTTTTCCACTCTGTCTGGCAAGGAGAAACTGTGCCAGCACAGAAAACATCTCCCATCGTGTTCTAGAGGCTGCACGGAGGTCTGCCGACTGTTTTGCAAGAAGAGAAAGAAAGTTGTCCAAAACAGCTTGCAATCGAATGTTCATGTGAATAGAAAAGGCAGGAGAGTGGTCAGGTACTGTTTTCTCTCAATTGGCAAGCTGCGCACACAATCGCAGTGTTGTACAGCTTGTTTCATCACCTTTGCGAAGTTGCCGCTCTCTCCGGCTCCCGGAGACGAAGAAGCTGCTTCTTCGCGCAAAGACGATTCTGCCGCTCACAGTGCTCTGCAGTGTGTGTCTTCTGCCGAAAGAGATCCGGGAGCGGTGCTTAGCTCTGCAGAGCACCGTACCTTCGTCTTTAGCCTCTCTTCTCGTCTACATCTTAGCAAAAAGCTTTTCCACTCTGTCTGGCAAGGAGAAACTGTGACAGCACAGAAAACATCTCCCATCGTGTTCTAGAGGCTGCACGGAGGTCTGCCGAGTGTTTTGCAAGAAGAGAAAGAAAGTTGTCCAAAACAGCTTGCAATCGAATGTTCATGTGAATAGAAAAGGCAGGAGAGTGGTCAGGTACTGTTTTCTCTCAGTTGGCAAGCTTCGCACACAATCGCAGTGTTGTACAGCTTGTTTCATCACCTTTGCCAAGTTGCCGCTCTCTCCGGCTCCCGGAGACGAAGAAGCTGCTTCTTCGCGCAAAGACGATTCTGCCGCTCACAGTGCTCTGCAGTGTGTGTCTACTGCCGAAAGAGGCCCGGGAGCGGTGCTTAGCTCTGCAGAGCACCGTACCTTCGTCTTTAGCCTCTCTTCTCGTCTACATCTTAGCAAAAAGCTTTTCCACTCTGTCTGGCAAGGAGAAACTGTGCCAGCATAGAAAACATCTCCCATCGTGTTCTAGGGGCTGCACGGAGGTCTGCCGAGTGTTTTGCAAGAAGAGAAAGAAAGTTGTCCAAAACAGCTTGCAATCGAATGTTCATGTGAATAGAAAAGGCATGAGAGATGTCAGGTGCTGTTTTCTCTCAGTTGGCAAGCTGCGCACACAATCGCAGTGTTGTACAGCTTGTTTCATCACCTTTGCGAAGCTGCCGCTCTCTCCGGCTCCCGGACACGAAGAAGCTGCTTCTTCGCGCAAAGACGATTTTGCCGCTCACAGTGCTCTGCAGTGTGCGTCTAATGCCGAAAGAGGCCCGGGAGCGGTGCTTAGCTCTGCAGAGCACCGTACCTTCGTCTTTAGCCTCTCTTCTCGTCTACATCTTAGCAAAAAGCTTTTCCACTATGTCTGGCAAGGAGAAACTGTGCCAGCACAGAAAACATCTCCCATCGTGTTCTAGAGGCTGCACGGAGGTCTGCCGAGTGTTTTGCAAGAAGAGAAAGAAAGTTGTCCAAAACAGCTTGCAATCGAATGTTCATGTGAATAGAAAAGGCATGAGAGATGTCAGGTACTGTTTTCTCTCAGTTGGCAAGCTGCGCACACAATCGCAGTGTTGTACAGCTTGTTTCATCACCTTTGCGAAGTTGCCGCTCTCTCCGGCTCCCGGAGACGAAGAAGCTGCTTCTTCGCGCAAAGACGATTTTGCCGCTCACAGTGCTCTGCAGTGTGCGTCTAATGCCGAAAGAGGCCCGGGAGCGGTGCTTAGCTCTGCAGAGCACCGTACCTTCGTCTTTAGCCTCTCTTCTCGTCTACATCTTAGCAAAAAGCTTTTCCACTCTGTCTGGCAAGGAGAAACTGTGCCAGCACAGAAAACATCTCCCATCGTGTTCTAGAGGCTGCACGGAGGTCTGCCGAGTGTTTTGCAAGAAGAGAAAGAAAGTTGTCCAAAACAGCTTGCAATCGAATGTTCATGTGAATAGAAAAGGCAGGAGAGTGGTCAGGTACTGTTTTCTCTCAGTTGGCAAGCTGCGCACACAATCGCAGTGTTGTACAGCTTGTTTCATCACCTTTGCGAAGCTGCCGCTCTCTCCGGCTCCCGGAGACGAAGAAGCCGCTTCTTCGCGCAAAGACGATTCTGCCGCTCACAGTGCTCTGCAGTGTGTGTCTAATGCCGAAAGAGGCCCGGGAGCGGTGCTTAGCTCTGCAGAGCACCGTACCTTCGTCTTTAGCCTCTCTTCTCGTCTACATCTTAGCAAAAAGCTTTTCCACTGTGTCTGGCAAGGAGAAACTGTGCCAGCACAGAAAACATCTCCCATCGTGTTCTAGAGGCTGCACGGAGGTCTGCCGAGTGTTTTGCAAGAAGAGAAAGAAAGTTGTCCAAAACAGCTTGCAATCGAATGTTCATGTGAATAGAAAAGGCAGGAGAGTGGTCAAATACAGTTTTCTCTCAGTTGGCAAGCTGCGCACACAATCGCAGTGTTGTACAGCTTGTTTCATCACCTTTGCGAAGCTGCCGCTCTCTCCGGCTCCCGGAGACGAAGAAGCTGCTTCTTCGCGCAAAGACGATTCTGCCGCTCACAGTGCTCTGCGGTGTGCGGCTTCTGCCGAAAGAGGCCCGGGAGCGGTGCTTAGCTCTGCAGAGCACCGTACCTTCGTCTTTAGCCTCTCTTCTCGTCTACATCTTAGCAAAAAGCTTTTCCACTCTGTCTGGCAAGGAGAAACTGTGCCAGCACAGAAAACATCTCCCATCGTGTTCTAGAGGCTGCACGGAGGTCTGCCGAGTGTTTTGCAAGAAGAGAAAGAAAGTTGTCCAAAACAGCTTGCAATCGAATGTTCATGTGAATAGAAAAGGCAGGAGAGTGGTCAGGTACTGTTTTCTCTCAGTTGGCAAGCTGCGCACACAATCGCAGTGTTGTACAGCTTGTTTCATCACCTTTGCGAAGCTGCCGCTCTCTCCGGCTCCCGGAGACGAAGAAGCTGCTTCTTCGCGCAAAGACGATTCTGCCGCTCACAGTGCTCTGCAGTGTGTGTCTTCTGCCGAAAGAGGCCCGGGAGCGGTGCTTAGCTCTGCAGAGCACCGTACCTTCGTCTTTAGCCTCTCTTCTCGTCTACATCTTAGCAAAAAGCTTTTCCACTCTGTCTGGCAAGGAGAAACTGTGCCAGCACAGAAAACATCTCCCATCGTGTTCTAGAGGCTGCACGGAGGTCTGCCGACTGTTTTGCAAGAAGAGAAAGAAAGTTGTCCAAAACAGCTTGCAATCGAATGTTCATGTGAATAGAAAAGGCAGGAGAGTGGTCAGGTACTGTTTTCTCTCAGTTGGCAAGCTGCGCACACAATCGCAGTGTTGTACAGCTTGTTTCATCACCTTTGCGAAGTTGCCGCTCTCTCCGGCTCCCGGAGACGAAGAAGCTGCTTCTTCGCGCAAAGACGATTCTGCCGCTCACAGTGCTCTGCAGTGTGTGTCTTCTGCCGAAAGAGGCCCGGGAGCGGTGCTTAGCTCTGCAGAGCACCGTACCTTCGTCTTTAGCCTCTCTTCTCGTCTACATCTTAGCAAAAAGCTTTTCCACTCTGTCTGGCAAGGAGAAACTGTGACAGCACAGAAAACATCTCCCATCGTGTTCTAGAGGCTGCACGGAGGTCTGCCGAGTGTTTTGCAAGAAGAGAAAGAAAGTTGTCCAAAACAGCTTGCAATCGAATGTTCATGTGAATAGAAAAGGCAGGAGAGTGGTCAGGTACTGTTTTCTCTCAGTTGGCAAGCTTCGCACACAATCGCAGTGTTGTACAGCTTGTTTCATCACCTTTGCCAAGTTGCCGCTCTCTCCGGCTCCCGGAGACGAAGAAGCTGCTTCTTCGCGCAAAGACGATTCTGCCGCTCACAGTGCTCTGCAGTGTGTGTCTACTGCCGAAAGAGGCCCGGGAGCGGTGCTTAGCTCTGCAGAGCACCGTACCTTCGTCTTTAGCCTCTCTTCTCGTCTACATCTTAGCAAAAAGCTTTTCCACTCTGTCTGGCAAGGAGAAACTGTGCCAGCATAGAAAACATCTCCCATCGTGTTCTAGGGGCTGCACGGAGGTCTGCCGAGTGTTTTGCAAGAAGAGAAAGAAAGTTGTCCAAAACAGCTTGCAATCGAATGTTCATGTGAATAGAAAAGGCATGAGAGATGTCAGGTACTGTTTTCTCTCAGTTGGCCAGCTGCGCACACAATCGCAGTGTTGTACAGCTTGTTTCATCACCTTTGCGAAGCTGCCGCTCTCTCCGGCTCCCGGAGACGAAGAAGCTGCTTCTTCGCGCAAAGACGATTTTGCCGCTCACAGTGCTCTGCAGTGTGCGTCTAATGCCGAAAGAGGCCCGGGAGCGGTGCTTAGCTCTGCAGAGCACCGTACCTTCGTCTTTAGCCTCTCTTCTCGTCTACATCTTAGCAAAAAGCTTTTCCACTATGTCTGGCAAGGAGAAACTGTGCCAGCACAGAAAACATCTCCCATCGTGTTCTAGAGGCTGCACGGAGGTCTGCCGAGTGTTTTGCAAGAAGAGAAAGAAAGTTGTCCAAAACAGCTTGCAATCGAATGTTCATGTGAATAGAAAAGGCAGGAGAGTGGTCAGGTACTGTTTTCTCTCAGTTGGCAAGCTGCGCACACAATCGCAGTGTTGTACAGCTTGTTTCATCACCTTTGCGAAGCTGCCGCTCTCTCCGGCTCCCGGAGACGAAGAATCTGCTTCTTCGCGCAAAGACGATTCTGCCGCTCACAGTGCTTTGCAGTGTGTGTCTTCTGCCGAAAGAGGTCCGGGAGCGGTGCTTAGCTCTGCAGAGCACCGTACCTTCGTCTTTAGCCTCTCTTCTCGTCTACATCAGAGCAAAAAGCTTTTCCACTGTGTCTGGCAAGGAGAAACTGTGCCAGCACAGAAAACATCTCCCATCGTGTTCTAGAGGCTGCACGGAGGTCTGCCGAGTGTTTTGCAAGAAGAGAAAGAAAGTTGTCCAAAACAGCTTGCAATCGAATGTTCATGTGAATAGAAAAGGCAGGAGAGTGGTCAGGTACTGTTTTCTCTCAGTTGGCAAGCTGCGCACACAATCGCAGTGTTGTACAGCTTGTTTCATCACCTTTGCGAAGTTGCCGCTCTCTCCGGCTCCCGGAGACGAAGAAGCTGCTTCTTCGCGCAAAGACGATTCTGCCGCTCACAGTGCTTTGCAGTGTGTGTCTAATGCCGAAAGAGGCCCGGGAGCGGTGCTTAGCTCTGCAGAGCACCGTACCTTCGTCTTTAGCCTCTCTTCTCGTCTACATCTTAGCAAAAAGCTTTTCCACTGTCTCTGGCAAGGAGAAACTGTGCCAGCACAAAAAACATCTCCCATCGTGTTCTAGAGGCTGCACGGAGGTCTGCCGAGTGTTTTGCAAGAAGAGAAAGAAAGTTGTCCAAAACAGCTTGCAATCGAATGTTCATGTGAATAGAAAAGGCAGGAGAGTGGTCAGGTACTGTTTTCTCTATGTTGGCAAGCTGCGCACACAATCGCAGTGTTGTACAGCTTGTTTCATCACCTTTGCGAAGCTGCCGCTCTCTCCGGCTCCCGGAGACGAAGAAGCTGCTTCTTCGCGCAAAGACGATTCTGCCGCTCACAGTGCTCTGCAGTGTGTGTCTAATGCCGAAAGAGGCCCGGGAGCGGTGCTTAGCTCTGCAGAGCACCGTACCTTCGTCTTTAGCCTCTCTTCTCGTCTACATCTTAGCAAAAAGCTTTTCCACTGTGTCTGGCAAGGAGAAACTGTGCCAGCACAAAAAACATCTCCCATCGTGTTCTAGAGGCTGCACGGAGGTCTGCCGAGTGTTTTGCAAGAAGAGAAAGAAAGTTGTCCAAAACAGCTTCCAATCGAATGTTCATGTGAATAGAAAAGGCAGGAGAGTGGTCAGGTACTGTTTTCTCTCAGTTGGCAAGCTGCGCACACAATCGCAGTGTCGTACAGCTTGTTTCATCACCTTTGCGAAGTTGCCGCTCTCTCCGGCTCCCGGAGACGAAGAAGCTGCTTCTTCGCGCAAAGACGATTCTGCCGCTCACAGTGCTCTGCAGTGTGCGTCTAATGCCGAAAGAGGCCCGGGAGCGGTGCTTAGCTCTGCAGAGCACCGTACCTTCGTCTTTAGCCTCTCTTCTCGTCTACATCTTAGCAAAAAGCTTTTCCACTATGTCTGGCAAGGAGAAACTGTGCCAGCACAGAAAACATCTCCCATCGTGTTCTAGAGGCTGCACGGAGGTCTGCCGAGTGTTTTGCAAGAAGAGAAAGAAAGTTGTCCAAAACAGCTTGCAATCGAATGTTCATGTGAATAGAAAAGGCAGGAGAGTGGTCAGGTACTGTTTTCTCTCAGTTGGCAAGCTGCGCACACAATCGCAGTGTTGTACAGCTTGTTTCATCACCTTTGCGAAGCTGCCGCTCTCTCCGGCTCCCGGAGATGAAGAATCTGCTTCTTCGCGCAAAGACGATTCTGCCGCTCACAGTGCTCTGCGGTGTGTGTCTTGTGCCGAAAGAGGCCCGGGAGCGGTGCTTAGCTCTGCAGAGCACCGTACCTTTGTCTTTAGCCTCTCTTCTCGTCTACATCTTAGCAAAAAGCTTTTCCACTATGTCTGGCAAGGAGTAACTGTTCCAGCACAGAAAACATCTCCCATCGTGTTCTAGAGGCTGCACGGAGGTCTGCCGAGTGTTTTGCAAGAAGAGAAAGAACGTTGTCCAAAACAGCTTGCAATCGAATGTTCATGTGAATAGAAAAGGCAGGAGAGTGGTCAGGTACTGTTTTCTCTCAGTTGGCAAGCTGCGCACACAATCGCAGTGTTGTACAGCTTGTTTCATCACCTTTGCGAAGCTGCCGCTCTCTCCGGCTCCCGGAGACGAAGAAGCTGCTTCTTCGCGCAAAGACGATTCTGCCGCTCACAGTGCTCTGCAGTGTGCGTCTAATGCCGAAAGAGGCCTGGGAGCTGTGCTTAGCTCTGCAGAGCACCGTACCTTCGTCTTTAGCCTCTCTTCTCGTCTACATCTTAGCAAAAAGCTTTTCCACTGTGTCTGGCAAGGAGAAACTGTGCCAGCACAGAAAACATCTCCCATCGTGTTCTAGAGGCTGCACGGAGGTCTGCCGAGTGTTTTGCAAGAAGAGAAAGAAAGTTGTCCAAAACAGCTTGCAATCGAATGTTCATGTGAATAGAAAAGGCAGGAGAGTGGTCAAATACAGTTTTCTCTCAGTTGGCAAGCTGCGCACACAATCGCAGTGTTGTACAGCTTGTTTCATCACCTTTGCGAAGCTGCCGCTCTCTCCGGCTCCCGGAGACGAAGAAGCTGCTTCTTCGCGCAAAGACGATTCTGCCGCTCACAGTGCTCTGCGGTGTGCGGCTTCTGCCGAAAGAGGCCCGGAAGCGGTGCTTAGCTCTGCAGAGCACCGTACCTTCGTCTTTAGCCTCTCTTCTCGTCTACATCTTAGCAAAAAGCTTTTCCACTCTGTCTGGCAAGGAGAAACTGTGCCAGCACAGAAAACATCTCCCATCGTGTTCTAGAGGCTGCACGGAGGTCTGCCGAGTGTTTTGCAAGAAGAGAAAGAAAGTTGTCCAAAACAGCTTGCAATCGAATGTTCATGTGAATAGAAAAGGCAGGAGAGTGGTCAGGTACTGTTTTCTCTCAGTTGGCAAGCTGCGCACACAATCGCAGTGTTGTACAGCTTGTTTCATCACCTTTGCGAAGCTGCCGCTCTCTCCGGCTCCCGGAGACGAAGAAGCTGCTTCTTCGCGCAAAGACGATTCTGCCGATCACAGTGCTCTGCGGTGTGCGCCTTCTGCCGAAAGAGATCCGGGAGCGGTGCTTAGCTCTGCAGAGCACCGTACCTTCGTCTTTAGCCTCTCTTCTCGTCTACATCTTAGCAAAAAGCTTTTCCACTCTGTCTGGCAAGGAGAAACTGTTCCAGCACAGAAAACATCTCCCACCGTGTTCTAGAGGCTGCACGGAGGTCTGCCGAGTGTTTTGCAAGAAGAGAAAGAAAGTTGTCCAAAACAGCTTGCAATCGAATGTTCATGTGAATAGAAAAGGCAGGAGAGTGGTCAGGTACTGTTTTCTCTCAGTTGGCAAGCTGCGCACACAATCGCAGTGTTGTACAGCTTGTTTCATCACCTTTGCGAAGTTGCCGCTCTCTCCGGCTCCCGGAGACGAAGAAGCTGCTTCTTCGCGCAAAGACGATTCTGCCGCTCACAGTGCTCTGCAGTGTGTGTCTACTGCCGAAAGAGGCCCGGGAGCGGTGCTTAGCTCTGCAGAGCACCGTACCTTCGTCTTTAGCCTCTCTTCTCGTCTACATCTTAGCAAAAAGCTTTTCCACTCTGTCTGGCAAGGAGAAACTGTGCCAGCACAGAAAACATTTCCCATCGTGTTCTAGAGGCTGCACGGAGGTCTGCCGAGTGTTTTGCAAGAAGAGAAAGAAAGTTGTCCAAAACAGCTTGCAATCGAATGTTCATGTGAATAGAAAAGGCAGGAGAGTGGTCAGGTACTGTTTTCTCTCAGTTGGCAAGCTTCGCACACAATCGCAGTGTTGTACAGCTTGTTTCATCACCTTTGCCAAGTTGCCGCTCTCTCCGGCTCCCGGAGACGAAGAAGCTGCTTCTTCGCGCAAAGACGATTCTGCCGCTCACAGTGCTCTGCAGTGTGTGTCTACTGCCGAAAGAGGCCCGGGAGCGGTGCTTAGCTCTGCAGAGCACCGTACCTTCGTCTTTAGCCTCTCTTCTCGTCTACATCTTAGCAAAAAGCTTTTCCACTCTGTCTGGCAAGGAGAAACTGTGCCAGCATAGAAAACATCTCCCATCGTGTTCTAGGGGCTGCACGGAGGTCTGCCGAGTGTTTTGCAAGAAGAGAAAGAAAGTTGTCCAAAACAGCTTGCAATCGAATGTTCATGTGAATAGAAAAGGCATGAGAGATGTCAGGTACTGTTTTCTCTCAGTTGGCCAGCTGCGCACACAATCGCAGTGTTGTACAGCTTGTTTCATCACCTTTGCGAAGCTGCCGCTCTCTCCGGCTCCCGGAGACGAAGAAGCTGCTTCTTCGCGCAAAGACGATTTTGCCGCTCACAGTGCTCTGCAGTGTGCGTCTAATGCCGAAAGAGGCCCGGGAGCGGTGCTTAGCTCTGCAGAGCACCGTACCTTCGTCTTTAGCCTCTCTTCTCGTCTACATCTTAGCAAAAAGCTTTTCCACTATGTCTGGCAAGGAGAAACTGTGCCAGCACAGAAAACATCTCCCATCGTGTTCTAGAGGCTGCACGGAGGTCTGCCAAGTGTTTTGCAAGAAGAGAAAGAAAGTTGTCCAAAACAGCTTGCAATCGAATGTTCATGTGAATAGAAAAGGCAGGAGAGTGGTCAGGTACTGTTTTCTCTCAGTTGGCAAGCTGCGCACACAATCGCAGTGTTGTACAGCTTGTTTCATCACCTTTGCGAAGCTGCCGCTCTCTCCGGCTCCCGGAGACGAAGAATCTGCTTCTTCGCGCAAAGACGATTCTGCCGCTCACAGTGCTTTGCAGTGTGTGTCTTCTGCCGAAAGAGGTCCGGGAGCGGTGCTTAGCTCTGCAGAGCACCGTACCTTCGTCTTTAGCCTCTCTTCTCGTCTACATCAGAGCAAAAAGCTTTTCCACTGTGTCTGGCAAGGAGAAACTGTGCCAGCACAGAAAACATCTCCCATCGTGTTCTAGAGGCTGCACGGAGGTCTGCCGAGTGTTTTGCAAGAAGAGAAAGAAAGTTGTCCAAAACAGCTTGCAATCGAATGTTCATGTGAATAGAAAAGGCAGGAGAGTGGTCAGGTACTGTTTTCTCTCAGTTGGCAAGCTGCGCACACAATCGCAGTGTTGTACAGCTTGTTTCATCACCTTTGCGAAGTTGCCGCTCTCTCCGGCTCCCGGAGACGAAGAAGCTGCTTCTTCGCGCAAAGACGATTCTGCCGCTCACAGTGCTTTGCAGTGTGTGTCTAATGCCGAAAGAGGCCCGGGAGCGGTGCTTAGCTCTGCAGAGCACCGTACCTTCGTCTTTAGCCTCTCTTCTCGTCTACATCTTAGCAAAAAGCTTTTCCACTGTCTCTGGCAAGGAGAAACTGTGCCAGCACAAAAAACATCTCCCATCGTGTTCTAGAGGCTGCACGGAGGTCTGCCGAGTGTTTTGCAAGAAGAGAAAGAAAGTTGTCCAAAACAGCTTGCAATCGAATGTTCATGTGAATAGAAAAGGCAGGAGAGTGGTCAGGTACTGTTTTCTCTATGTTGGCAAGCTGCGCACACAATCGCAGTGTTGTACAGCTTGTTTCATCACCTTTGCGAAGCTGCCGCTCTCTCCGGCTCCCGGAGACGAAGAAGCTGCTTCTTCGCGCAAAGACGATTCTGCCGCTCACAGTGCTCTGCAGTGTGTGTCTAATGCCGAAAGAGGCCCGGGAGCGGTGCTTAGCTCTGCAGAGCACCGTACCTTCGTCTTTAGCCTCTCTTCTCGTCTACATCTTAGCAAAAAGCTTTTCCACTGTGTCTGGCAAGGAGAAACTGTGCCAGCACAAAAAACATCTCCCATCGTGTTCTAGAGGCTGCACGGAGGTCTGCCGAGTGTTTTGCAAGAAGAGAAAGAAAGTTGTCCAAAACAGCTTCCAATCGAATGTTCATGTGAATAGAAAAGGCAGGAGAGTGGTCAGGTACTGTTTTCTCTCAGTTGGCAAGCTGCGCACACAATCGCAGTGTCGTACAGCTTGTTTCATCACCTTTGCGAAGTTGCCGCTCTCTCCGGCTCCCGGAGACGAAGAAGCTGCTTCTTCGCGCAAAGACGATTCTGCCGCTCACAGTGCTCTGCAGTGTGCGTCTAATGCCGAAAGAGGCCCGGGAGCGGTGCTTAGCTCTGCAGAGCACCGTACCTTCGTCTTTAGCCTCTCTTCTCGTCTACATCTTAGCAAAAAGCTTTTCCACTATGTCTGGCAAGGAGAAACTGTGCCAGCACAGAAAACATCTCCCATCGTGTTCTAGAGGCTGCACGGAGGTCTGCCGAGTGTTTTGCAAGAAGAGAAAGAAAGTTGTCCAAAACAGCTTGCAATCGAATGTTCATGTGAATAGAAAAGGCAGGAGAGTGGTCAGGTACTGTTTTCTCTCAGTTGGCAAGCTGCGCACACAATCGCAGTGTTGTACAGCTTGTTTCATCACCTTTGCGAAGCTGCCGCTCTCTCCGGCTCCCGGAGATGAAGAATCTGCTTCTTCGCGCAAAGACGATTCTGCCGCTCACAGTGCTCTGCGGTGTGTGTCTTGTGCCGAAAGAGGCCCGGGAGCGGTGCTTAGCTCTGCAGAGCACCGTACCTTTGTCTTTAGCCTCTCTTCTCGTCTACATCTTAGCAAAAAGCTTTTCCACTATGTCTGGCAAGGAGTAACTGTTCCAGCACAGAAAACATCTCCCATCGTGTTCTAGAGGCTGCACGGAGGTCTGCCGAGTGTTTTGCAAGAAGAGAAAGAACGTTGTCCAAAACAGCTTGCAATCGAATGTTCATGTGAATAGAAAAGGCAGGAGAGTGGTCAGGTACTGTTTTCTCTCAGTTGGCAAGCTGCGCACACAATCGCAGTGTTGTACAGCTTGTTTCATCACCTTTGCGAAGCTGCCGCTCTCTCCGGCTCCCGGAGACGAAGAAGCTGCTTCTTCGCGCAAAGACGATTCTGCCGCTCACAGTGCTCTGCAGTGTGCGTCTAATGCCGAAAGAGGCCTGGGAGCTGTGCTTAGCTCTGCAGAGCACCGTACCTTCGTCTTTAGCCTCTCTTCTCGTCTACATCTTAGCAAAAAGCTTTTCCACTGTGTCTGGCAAGGAGAAACTGGGCCAGCACAGAAAACATCTCCCATCGTGTTCTAGAGGCTGCACGGAGGTCTGCCGAGTGTTTTGCAAGAAGAGAAAGAAAGTTGTCCAAAACAGCTTGCAATCGAATGTTCATGTGAATAGAAAAGGCAGGAGAGTGGTCAAATACAGTTTTCTCTCAGTTGGCAAGCTGCGCACACAATCGCAGTGTTGTACAGCTTGTTTCATCACCTTTGCGAAGCTGCCGCTCTCTCCGGCTCCCGGAGACGAAGAAGCTGCTTCTTCGCGCAAAGACGATTCTGCCGCTCACAGTGCTCTGCGGTGTGCGGCTTCTGCCGAAAGAGGCCCGGAAGCGGTGCTTAGCTCTGCAGAGCACCGTACCTTCGTCTTTAGCCTCTCTTCTCGTCTACATCTTAGCAAAAAGCTTTTCCACTCTGTCTGGCAAGGAGAAACTGTGCCAGCACAGAAAACATCTCCCATCGTGTTCTAGAGGCTGCACGGAGGTCTGCCGAGTGTTTTGCAAGAAGAGAAAGAAAGTTGTCCAAAACAGCTTGCAATCGAATGTTCATGTGAATAGAAAAGGCAGGAGAGTGGTCAGGTACTGTTTTCTCTCAGTTGGCAAGCTGCGCACACAATCGCAGTGTTGTACAGCTTGTTTCATCACCTTTGCGAAGCTGCCGCTCTCTCCGGCTCCCGGAGACGAAGAAGCTGCTTCTTCGCGCAAAGACGATTCTGCCGATCACAGTGCTCTGCGGTGTGCGCCTTCTGCCGAAAGAGATCCGGGAGCGGTGCTTAGCTCTGCAGAGCACCGTACCTTCGTCTTTAGCCTCTCTTCTCGTCTACATCTTAGCAAAAAGCTTTTCCACTCTGTCTGGCAAGGAGAAACTGTTCCAGCACAGAAAACATCTCCCACCGTGTTCTAGAGGCTGCACGGAGGTCTGCCGAGTGTTTTGCAAGAAGAGAAAGAAAGTTGTCCAAAACAGCTTGCAATCGAATGTTCATGTGAATAGAAAAGGCAGGAGAGTGGTCAGGTACTGTTTTCTCTCAGTTGGCAAGCTGCGCACACAATCGCAGTGTTGTACAGCTTGTTTCATCACCTTTGCGAAGTTGCCGCTCTCTCCGGCTCCCGGAGACGAAGAAGCTGCTTCTTCGCGCAAAGACGATTCTGCCGCTCACAGTGCTCTGCAGTGTGTGTCTACTGCCGAAAGAGGCCCGGGAGCGGTGCTTAGCTCTGCAGAGCACCGTACCTTCGTCTTTAGCCTCTCTTCTCGTCTACATCTTAGCAAAAAGCTTTTCCACTCTGTCTGGCAAGGAGAAACTGTGCCAGCACAAAAAACATCTCCCATCGTGTTCTAGAGGCTGCACGGAGGTCTGCCGAGTGTTTTGCAAGAAGAGAAAGAAAGTTGTCCAAAACAGCTTGCAATCGAATGTTCATGTGAATAGAAAAGGCAGGAGAGTGGTCAGGTACTGTTTTCTCTCAGTTGGCAAGCTGCGCACACAATCGCAGTGTTGTACAGCTTGTTTCATCACCTTTGCGAAGTTGCCGCTCTCTCCGGCTCCCGGAGACGAAGAAGCTGCTTCTTCGCGCAAAGACGATTCTGCCGCTCACAGTGCTCTGCAGTGTGTGTCTACTGCCGAAAGAGGCCCGGGAGCGGTGCTTAGCTCTGCAGAGCACCGTACCTTCGTCTTTAGCCTCTCTTCTCGTCTACATCTTAGCAAAAAGCTTTTCCACTATGTCTGGCAAGGAGAAACTGTGCCAGCACAGAAAACATCTCCCATCGTGTTCTAGAGGCTGCACGGAGGTCTGCCGAGTGTTTTGCAAGAAGTGAAAGAAAGTTGTCCAAAACAGCTTGCAATCGAATGTTCATGTGAATAGAAAAGGCAGGAGAGTGGTCAGGTACTGTTTTCTCTCAGTTGGCAAGCTGCGCACACAATCGCAGTGTTGTACAGCTTGTTTCATCACCTTTGCCAAGTTGCCGCTCTCTCCGGCTCCCGGAGACGAAGAAGCTGCTTCTTTGCGCAAAGACGATTCTGCCGCTCACAGTGCTCTGCGGTGTGCGGCTTCTGCAGAAAGAGGCCCGGGAGCGGTGCTTAGCTCTGCAGAGCACCGTACCTTCGTCTTTAGCCTCTCTTCTCGTCTACATCTTAGCAAAAAGCTTTTCCACTCTGTCTGGCAAGGAGAAACTGTGCCAGCACAGAAAACATCTCCCATCGTGTTCTAGAGGCTGCACGGAGGTCTGCCGAGTGTTTTGCAAGAAGAGAAAGAAAGTTGTCCAAAACAGCTTGCAATCGAATGTTCATGTGAATAGAAAAGGCAGGAGAGTGGTCAGGTACTGTTTTCTCTCAGTTGGCAAGCTGCGCACACAATCGCAGTGTTGTAAAGCTTGTTTCATCACCTTTGCCAAGTTGCCGCTCTCTCCGGCTCCCGGAGACGAAGAAGCTGCTTCTTCGCGCAAAGACGATTCTGCCGCTCACAGTGCTCTGCGGTGTGCGGCTTCTGCAGAAAGAGATCCGGGAGCGGTGCTTAGCTCTGCAGAGCACCGTACCTTCGTCTTTAGCCTCTCTTCTCGTCTACATCTTAGCAAAAAGCTTTTCCACTCTGTCTGGAAAGGAGAAACTGTGCCAGCACAGAAAACATCTCCCATCGTGTTCTAGAGGCTGCACGGAGGTCTGCCGAGTGTTTTGCAAGAAGAGAAAGAAAGTTGTCCAAAACAGCTTGCAATCGAATGTTCATGTGAATAGAAAAGGCAGGAGAGTGGTCAGGTACTGTTTTCTCTCAGTTGGCAAGCTGCGCACACAATCGCAGTGTTGTACAGCTTGTTTCATGACCTTTGCGAAGTTGCCGCTCTCTCCGGCTCCCGGAGACGAAGAAGCTGCTTCTTCGCGCAAAGACGATTCTGCCGCTCACAGTGCTCTGCAGCGTGTGTCTAATGCCGAAAGAGATCCGGGAGCGGTGCTTAGCTCTGCAGAGCACCGTACCTTCGTCTTTAGCGTCTGTTCTCGTCTACATCTTAGCAAAAAGCTTTTCCACTGTGTCTGGCACGGAGAAACTGTGCCAGCACAAAAAACATCTCCCATCATGTTCTAGAGGCTGCACGGAGGTCTGCCGAGTGTTTTGCAAGAAGAGAAAGAAAGTTGTCCAAAACAGCTTGCAATCGAATGTTCATGTGAATAGAAAAGGCAGGAGAGTGGTCAGGTACTGTTTTCTCTCAGTTGGCAAGCTGCGCACACAATCGCAGTGTTGTACAGCTTGTTTCATCACCTTTGCGAAGCTGCCGCTCTCTCCGGCTCCCGGAGACGAAGAAGCTGCTTCTTCGCGCAAAGACGATTCTGCCGCTCACAGTGCTCTGCAGTGTGTGTCTACTGCCGAAAGAGGCCCGGGAGCGGTGCTTAGCTCTGCAGAGCACCGTACCTTCGTCTTTAGCCTCTCTTCTCGTCTACATCTTAGCAAAAAGCTTTTCCACTCTGTCTGGCAAGGAGAAACTGTGCCAGCACAAAAAACGTCTCCCATCGTGTTCTAGAGGCTGCACGGAGGTCTGCCGAGTGTTTTGCAAGAAGAGAAAGAAAGTTGTCCAAAACAGCTTGCAATCGAATGTTCATGTGAATAGAAAAGGCAGGAGAGTGGTCAGGTACTGTTTTCTCTCAGTTGGCAAGCTGCGCACACAATCGCAGTGTTGTAAAGCTTGTTTCATCACCTTTGCCAAGTTGCCGCTCTCTCCGGCTCCCGGAGACGAAGAAGCTGCTTCTTCGCGCAAAGACGATTCTGCCGCTCACAGGGCTCTGCAGTGTGTGTCTTCTGCCGAAAGAGATCCGGGAGCTGTGCTTAGCTCTGCAGAGCACCGTACCTTCGTCTTTAGCCTCTCTTCTCGTCTACATCTTAGCAAAAAGCTTTTCCACTGTGTCTGGCAAGGAGAAACTGTGCCAGCACAGAAAACATCTCCCATCGTGTTCTAGAGGCTGCACGGAGGTCTGCCGCGTGTTTTGCAAGAAGAGAAAGAAAGTTGTCCAAAACAGCTTGCAATCGAATGTTCATGTGAATAGAAAAGGCAGGAGAGTGGTCAGGTACTGTTTTCTCTCAGTTGGCAAGCTGCGCACACAATCGCAGTGTTGTACAGCTTGTTTCATCACCTTTGCGAAGCTGCCGCTCTCTCCGGCTCCCGGAGACGAAGAAGCTGCTTCTTCGCGCAAAGACGATTCTGCCGCTCACAGTGCTCTGCGGTGTGCGCCTTCTGCCGAAGGAGATCCGGGAGCGGTGCTTAGCTCTGCAGAGCACCGTACCTTCGTCTTTAGCCTCTCTTCTCGTCTACATCTTAGCAAAAAGCTTTTCCACTCTGTCTGGCAAGGAGAAACTGTGCCAGCACAGAAAACATCTCCCATCGTGTTCTAGAGGCTGCACGGAGGTCTGCCGAGTGTTTTGCAAGAAGAGAAAGAAAGTTTTCCAAAACAGCTTGCAATCGAATGTTCATGTGAATAGAAAAGGCAGGAGAGTGGTCAGGTACTGTTTTCTCTCAGTTGGCAAGCTGCGCACACAATCGCAGTGTTGTACAGCTTGTTTCATCACCTTTGCGAAGTTGCCGCTCTCTCCGGCTCCCGGAGACGAAGAAGCTGCTTCTTCGCGCAAAGACGATTCTGCCGCTCACAGTGCTCTGCAGTGTGTGTCTTGTGCCGAAAGAGGCCCGGGAGCGGTGCTTGGCTCTGCAGAGCACCGTACCTTCGTCTTTAGCCTCTCTTCTCGTCTACATCTTAGCAAAAAGCTTTTCCACTCTGTCTGGCAAGGAGAAACTGTGCCAGCACAGAAAACATCTCCCATCGTGTTCTAGAGGCTGCACGGAGGTCTGCCGAGTGTTTTGCAAGAAGAGAAAGAAAGTTGTCCAAAACAGCTTGCAATCGAATGTTCATGTGAATAGAAAAGGCAGGAGAGTGGTCAGGTACTGTTTTCTCTCAGTTGGCAAGCTGCGCACACAATCGCAGTGTTGTACAGCTTGTTTCATCACCTTTGCGAAGTTGCCGCTCTCTCCGGCTCCCGGAGACGAAGAAGCTGCTTCTTCGCGCAAAGACGATTCTGCCGCTCACAGTGCTCTGCAGCGTGTGTCTAATGCCGAAAAAGATCCGGGAGCGGTGCTTAGCTCTGCAGAGCACCGTACCTTCGTCTTTAGTGTCTGTTCTCGTCTACATCTTAGCAAAAAGCTTTTCCACTGTGTCTGGCACGGAGAAACTGTGCCAGCACAAAAAACATCTCCCATCATGTTCTAGAGGCTGCACGGAGGTCTGCCGAGTGTTTTGCAAGAAGAGAAAGAAAGTTGTCCAAAACAGCTTGCAATCGAATGTTCATGTGAATAGAAAAGGCAGGAGAGTGGTCAGGTACTGTTTTCTCTCAGTTGGCAAGCTGCGCACACAATCGCAGTGTTGTACAGCTTGTTTCATCACCTTTGCGAAGTTGCCGCTCTCTCCGGCTCCCGGAGACGAAGAAGCTGCTTCTTCGCGCAAAGACGATTCTGCCGCTCACAGTGCTCTGCAGTGTGTGTCTTCTGCCGAAAGAGATCCGGGAGCGGTGCTTAGCTCTGCAGAGCACCGTAGCTTCGTCTTTAGCCTCTCTTCTCGTCTACATCTTAGCAAAAAGCTTTTCCACTCTGTCTGGCAAGGAGAAACTGTGCCAGCACAAAAAACATCTCCCATCGTGTTCTAGAGGCTGCACGGAGGTCTGCCGAGTGTTTTGCAAGAAGAGAAAGAAAGTTGTCCAAAACAGCTTGCAATCGAATGTTCATGTGAATAGAAAAGGCAGGAGAGTGGTCAGGTACTGTTTTCTCTCAGTCGGCAAGCTGCGCACACAATCGCAGTGTTGTAAAGCTTGTTTCATCACCTTTGCCAAGTTGCCGCTCTCTCCGGCTCCCGGAGACGAAGAAGCTGCTTCTTCGCGCAAAGACGATTCTGCCGCTCACAGTGCTCTGCAGTGTGTGTCTTCTGCCGAAAGAGATCCGGGAGCTGTGCTTAGCTCTGCAGAGCACCGTACCTTCGTCTTTAGCCTCTCTTCTCGTCTACATCTTAGCAAAAAGCTTTTCCACTGTGTCTGGCAAGGAGAAACTGTGCCAGCACAGAAAACATCTCCCATCGTGTTCTAGAGGCTGCACGGAGGTCTGCCGCGTGTTTTGCAAGAAGAGAAAGAAAGTTGTCCAAAACAGCTTGCAATCGAATGTTCATGTGAATAGAAAAGGCAGGAGAGTGGTCAGGTACTGTTTTCTCTCAGTTGGCAAGCTGCGCACACAATCGCAGTGTTGTACAGCTTGTTTCATCACCTTTGCCAAGTTGCCGCTCTCTCCGGCTCCCGGAGACGAAGAAGCTGCTTCTTCGCGCAAAGATGATTCTGCCGATCACAGTGCTCTGCAGTGTGTGTCTTCTGCCGAAAGAGATCCGGGAGCTGTGCTTAGCTCTGCAGAGCACCGTACCTTCGTCTTTAGCCTCTCTTCTCGTCTACATCTTAGCAAAAAGCTTTTCCACTCTGTCTGGCAAGGAGAAACTGTGCCAGCACAGAAAACATCTCCCATCGTGTTCTAGAGGCTGCACGGAGGTCTGCCGAGTGTTTTGCAAGAAGAGAAAGAAAGTTGTCCAAAACAGCTTGCAATCGAATGTTCATGTGAATAGAAAAGGCAGGAGAGTGGTCAGGTACTGTTTTCTCTCAGTTGGCAAGCTGCGCACACAATCGCAGTGTTGTACAGCTTGTTTCATCACCTTTGCGAAGCTGCCGCTCTCTCCGGCTCCCGGAGACGAAGAAGCTGCTTCTTCGCGCAAAGACGATTCTGCCGCTCACAGTGCTCTTCAGCGTGTGTCTAATGCCGAAAGAGGCCCGGGAGCGGTGCTTAGCTCTGCAGAGAACCGTACCTTCGTCTTTAGCGTCTGTTCTCGTCTACATCTTAGCAAAAAGCTTTTCCACTCTGTCTGGCAAGGAGAAACTGTGCCAGCACAAAAAACATCTCCCATCTTGTTCTAGAGGCTGCACGGAGGTCTGCCGAGTGTTTTGCAAGAAGAGAAAGAAAGTTGTCCAAAACAGCTTGCAATCGAATGTTCATGTGAATAGAAAAGGCAGGAGAGTGGTCAGGTACTGTTTTCTCTCAGTTGGCAAGCTGCGCACACAATCGCAGTGTTGTACAGCTTGTTTCATCACCTTTGCGAAGTTGCCGCTCTCTCCGGCTCCCGGAGACGAAGAAGCTGCTTCTTCGCGCAAAGACGATTCTGCCGCTCACAGTGCTCTGCGGTGTGCGGCTTCTGCCGAAAGAGGCCCGGGAGCGGTGCTTAGCTCTGCAGAGCACCGTACCTTCGTCTTTAGCCTCTCTTCTCGTCTACATCTTAGCAAAAAGCTTTTCCACTGTGTCTGGCACGGAGAAACTGTGCCAGCACAAAAAACATCTCCCATCATGTTCTAGAGGCTGCACGGAGGTCTGCCGAGTGTTTTGCAAGAAGAGAAAGAAAGTTGTCCAAAACAGCTTGCAATCGAATGTTCATGTGAATAGAAAAGGCAGGAGAGTGGTCAGGTACTGTTTTCTCTCAGTTGGCAAGCTGCGCACACAATCGCAGTGTTGTACAGCTTGTTTCATCACCTTTGCCAAGTTGCCGCTCTCTCCGGCTCCCGGAGACGAAGAAGCTGCTTCTTCGCGCAAAGACGATTCTGCCGCTCACAGTGCTCTGCAGTGTGTGTCTTCTGCCGAAAGAGATCCGGGAGCGGTGCTTAGCTCTGCAGAGCACCGTACCTTCGTCTTTAGCCTCTCTTCTCGTCTACATCTTAGCAAAAAGCTTTTCCACTCTGTCTGGCAAGGAGAAACTGTGCCAGCACAGAAAACATCTCCCATCGTGTTCTAGAGGCTGCACGGAGGTCTGCCGAGTGTTTTGCAAGAAGAGAAAGAAAGTTGTCCAAAACAGCTTGCAATCGAATGTTCATGTGAATAGAAAAGGCAGGAGAGTGGTCAGGTACTGTTTTCTCTCAGTTGGCAAGCTGCGCACACAATCGCAGTGTTGTACAGCTTGTTTCATCACCTTTGCGAAGTTGCCGCTCTCTCCGGCTCCCGGAGACGAAGAAGCTGCTTCTTCGCGCAAAGACGATTCTGCCGCTCACAGTGCTCTGCAGTGTGTGTCTACTGCCGAAAGAGGCCCGGGAGCGGTGCTTAGCTCTGCAGAGCACCGTACCTTTGTCTTTAGCCTCTCTTCTCGTCTACATCTTAGCAAAAAGCTTTTCCACTGTGTCTGGCAAGGAGAAACTGTGCCAGCACAAACAACATCTCCCATCGTGTTCTAGAGGCTGCACGGAGGTCTGCCGAGTGTTTTGCAAGAAGAGAAAGAAAGTTGTCCAAAACAGCTTGCAATCGAATGTTCATGTGAATAGAAAAGGCAGGAGAGTGGCCAGGTACTGTTTTCTCTCAGTTGCCAAGCTGCGCACACAATCGCAGTGTTGTACAGCTTGTTTCATCACCTTTGCCAAGTTGCCGCTCTCTCCAGCTCCCGGAGACGAAGAAGCTGCTTCTTCGCGCAAAGACGATTCTGCCGCTCACAGTGCTCTGCAGTGTGTGTCTTCTGCCGAAAGAGATCCGGGAGCTGTGCTTAGCTCTGCAGAGCACCGTACCTTCGTCTTTAGCGTCTCTTCTCGTCTACATCTTAGCAAAAAGCTTTTCCACTGTGTCTGGCAAGGAGAAACTGTGCCAGCACAAAAAACATCTCCCATCGTGTTCTAGAGGCTGCACGGAGGTCTGCCGAGTGTTTTGCAAGAAGAGAAAGAAAGTTGTCCAAAACAGCTTGCGATCGAATGTTCATGTGAATAGAAAAGGCAGGAGAGTGGTCAGGTACTGTTTTCTCTCAGTTGCCAAGCTGCGCACGCAATCGCAGTGTTGTACAGCTTGTTTCATCACCTTTGCGAAGTTGCCACTCTCTCCGGCTCCCGGAGACGAAGAAGCTGCTTCTTCGCGCAAAGACGATTCTGCCGCTCACAGTGCTCTGCAGTGTGTGTCTAATGCCGAAAGAGGCCCGGGAGCGGTGCTTAGCTCTGCAGAGCACCGTACCTTCGTCTTTAGCGTCTGTTCTCGTCTACATCTTAGCAAAAAGCTTTTCCACTCTGTCTGGCAAGGAGAAACTGTGCCAGCACAAAAAACATCTCCCATCGTGTTCTAGAGGCTGCACGGAGGTCTGCCGAGTGTTTTGCAAGAAGAGAAAGAAAGTTGTCCAAAACAGCTTGCAATCGAATGTTCATGTGAATAGAAAAGGCAGGAGAGTGGTCAGGTACTGTTTTCTCTCAGTTGGCAAGCTGCGCACACAATCGCAGTGTTGTACAGCTTGTTTCATCACCTTTGCGAAGCTGCCGCTCTCTCCGGCTCCCGGAGACGAAGAAGCTGCTTCTTCGCGCAAAGACGATTCTGCCGCTCACAGTGCTTTGCAGTGTGTGTCTCCTGCCGAAAGAGGCCCGGGAGCGGTGCTTAGCTCTGCAGAGCACCGTACCTTCGTCTTTAGCGTCTGTTCTCGTCTACATCTTAGCAAAAAGCTTTTCCACTCTGTCTGGCAAGGAGAAACTGTGCCAGCACAAAAAACATCTCCCATCGTGTTCTAGAGGCTGCACGGAGGTCTGCCGAGTGTTTTGCAAGAAGAGAAAGAAAGTTGTCCAAAACAGCTTGCAATCGAATGTTCATGTGAATAGAAAAGGCAGGAGAGTGGTCAGGTACTGTTTTCTCTCAGTTGGCAAGCTGCGCACACAATCGCAGTGTTGTACAGCTTGTTTCATCACCTTTGCGAAGCTGCCGCTCTCTCCGGCTCCCGGAGACGAAGAAGCTGCTTCTTCGCGCAAAGACGATTCTGCTGCTCACAGTGCTCTGCAGTGTGTGTCTTCTGCCGAAAGAGATCCGGGAGCTGTGCTTAGCTCTGCAGAGCACCGTACCTTCGTCTTTAGCCTCTCTTCTCGTCTACATCTTAGCAAAAAGCTTTTCCACTCTGTCTGGCAAGGGGAAACTGTGCCAGCACAGAAAACATCTCCCATCGTGTTCTAGAGGCTGCACGGAGGTCTGCCGAGTGTTTTGCAAGAAGAGAAAGAAAGTTGTCTAAAACAGCTTGCAATCGAATGTTCATGTGAATAGAAAAGGCAGGAGAGTGGTCAGGTACTGTTTTCTCTCAGTTGGCAAGCTGCGCACACAATCGCAGTGTTGTACAGCTTGTTTCATCACCTTTGCGAAGTTGCCGCTCTCTCCGGCTCCCGGAGACGAAGAAGCCGCTTCTTCGCGCAAAGACGATTCTGCCGCTCACAGTGCTCTGCAGTGTGTGTCTAATGCCGAAAGAGGCCCGGGAGCTGTGCTTAGCTCTGCAGAGCACCGTACCTTCGTCTTTAGCCTCTCTTCTCGTCTACATCTTAGCAAAAAGCTTTTCCACTCTGTCTGGCAAGGAGAAACTGTGCCAGCACAGAAAACATCTCCCATCGTGTTCTAGAGGCTGCACGGAGGTCTGCCGAGTGTTTTGCAAGAAGAGAAAGAAAGTTGTCCAAAACAGCTTGCAATCGAATGTTCATGTGAATAGAAAAGGCAGGAGAGTGGTCAGGTACTGTTTTCTCTCAGTTGGCAAGCTGCGCACACAATCGCAGTGTTGTACAGCTTGTTTCATCACCTTTGCGAAGTTGCCGCTCTCTCCGGCTCCCGGAGACGAAGAAGCTGCTTCTTCGCGCAAAGACGATTCTGCCGCTCACAGTGCTCTGCAGTGTGTGTCTTCTGCCGAAAGAGATCCGGGAGCGGTGCTTAGCTCTGCAGAGCACCGTACCTTCGTCTTTAGCCTCTCTTCTCGTCTACATCTTAGCAAAAAGCTTTTCCACTCTGTCTGGCAAGGAGAAACTGTGCCAGCACAAAAAACATCTCCCATCATGTTCTAGAGGCTGCACGGAGGTCTGCCGAGTGTTTTGCAAGAAGAGAAAGAAAGTTGTCCAAAACAGCTTGCAATCGAATGTTCATGTGAATAGAAAAGGCAGGAGAGTGGTCAGGTACTGTTTTCTCTCAGTTGGCAAGCTGCGCACACAATCGCAGTGTTGTACAGCTTGTTTCATCACCTTTGCGAAGCTGCCGCTCTCTCCGGCTCCCGGAGACGAAGAAGCTGCTTCTTCGCGCAAAGACGATTCTGCCGCTCACAGTGCTCTGCAGTGTGTGTCTTCTGCCGAAAGAGATCCGGGAGCGGTGCTTAGCTCTGCAGAGCACCGTACCTTCGTCTTTAGCCTCTCTTCTCGTCTACATCTTAGCAAAAAGCTTTTCCACTCTGTCTGGCAAGGAGAAACTGTGCCAGCACAAAAAACATCTCCCATCATGTTCTAGAGGCTGCACGGAGGTCTGCCGAGTGTTTTGCAAGAAGAGAAAGAAAGTTGTCCAAAACAGCTTGCAATCGAATGTTCATGTGAATAGAAAAGGCAGGAGAGTGGTCAGGTACTGTTTTCTCTCAGTTGGCAAGCTGCGCACACAATCGCAGTGTTGTACAGCTTGTTTCATCACCTTTGCGAAGCTGCCGCTCTTTCCGGCTCCCGGAGACGAAGAAGCTGCTTCTTCGCGCAAAGACGATTCTGCCGCTCACAGTGCTTTTGCAGTGTGTGTCTTCTGCCGAAAGAGGCCCGGGAGCGGTGCTTAGCTCTGCAGAGCACCGTACCTTCGTCTTTAGCCTCTCTTCTCGTCTACATCTTAGCAAAAAGCTTTTCCACTCTGTCTGGCAAGGAGAAACTGTGCCAGCACAAAAAACGTCTCCCATCGTGTTCTAGGCTGCACGGAGGTCTGCCGAGTGTTTTGCAAGAAGAGAAAGAAAAGTTGTCCAAAAACAGCTTGCAATCGAATGTTCATGTGAATAGAAAAGGCAGGAGAGTGGTCAGGTACTGTTTTCTCTCAGTTGGCAAGCTGCGCACACAATCGCAGGTGTTGTAAAGCTTGTTTCATCACCTTTGCAAGTTGCCGCTCTCTCCGGCTCCCGGAGACGAAGAAGCTGCTTCTTCGCGCAAAGGACGATTCTGCCGCTCACAGTGCTCTGCAGTGTGTGTCCTTCTGCCGAAAGAGATCCGGGAGCTGTGCTTAGCTCTGCAGAGCACCGTACCTTCGTCTTAGCCTCTCTTCTCGTCTACATCTTAGCAAAAAGCTTTTCCACTGTGTCTGGCAAGGAGAAACTGTGCCAGCACAGAAAACATCTCCCATCGTGTTCTAGAGGCTGCACGGAGGTCTGCCGCGTGTTTTGCAAGAAGAGAAAGAAAGTTGTCCAAAACAGCTTGCAATCGAATGTTCATGTGAATAGAAAAGGCAGGAGAGTGGTCAGGTACTGTTTTCTCTCAGTTGGCAAGCTGCCGCACACAATCGCAGTGTTGTACAGCTTGTTTCATCACCTTTGCCAAGTTGCCGCTCTCTCCGGCTCCCGGAGACGAAGAAGCTGCTTCTTCGCGCAAAGATGATTCTGCCGATCACAGTGCTCTGCAGTGTGTGTCTTCTGCCGAAAGAGATCCGGCGAGCTGTGCTTAGCTCTGCAGAGCACCGTACCTTCGTCTTTAGCCTCTCTTCTCGTCTACATCTTAGCAAAAAGCTTTTTCCACTCTGTCCTGGCAAGGAGAAACTGTGCCAGCACAGAAAACATCTCCCATCGTGTTCTAGAGGCTGCACGGAGGTCTGCCGAGTGTTTTGCAAGAAGAGAAAGAAAGTTGTCCAAAACAGCTTGCAATCGAATGTTCATGTGAATAGAAAAGGCAGGAGAGTGGTCAGGTACTGTTTTCTCTCAGTTGGCAAGCTGCGCACACAATCGCAGTGTTGTACAGCTTGTTTCATCACCTTTGCGAAGCTGCCGCTCTCTCCGGCTCCCGGAGACGAAGAAGCTGCTTCTTCGCGCAAAGACGATTCTGCCGCTCACCAGTGCTCTGCAGCGTGTGTCTAATGCCGAAGAGGCCCCTGGGAGCGGTGCCTTAGCTCTGCAGAGCACCGTACCTTCGTCTTTAGCCTCTCTTCTCGGTCTACATCTTAGCAAAAAGCTTTTCCACTGTGTCTGGCACGGAGAAACTGTGCCAGCACAAAAAACATCTCCCATCATGTTCTAGAGGCTGCACGGAGGTCTGCCGAGTGTTTTGCAAGAAGAGAAAGGAAAGTTGTCCAAAACAGCTTGCAATCGAATGTTCATGTGAATAGAAAAGGCAGGAGAGTGGTCAGGTACTGTTTTCTCTCAGTTGGCAAGCTGCGCACACAATCGCAGTGTTGTACAGCTTGTTTCATCACCTTTGCGAAGTTGCCGCTCTCTCCGGTTCCCGGAGACGAAGAAGCTGCTTCTTCGCGGCAAAGACGATTCTGCCGCTCACAGTGCTCTGCAGTGTGTGTCTTCTGCCGAAAGAGATCCGGGAGCGGTGCTTAGCTCTGCAGAGCACCGTACCTTCGTCTTTAGCCTCTCTTCTCGTCTACATCTTAGCAAAAAGCTTTTCCACTCTGTCTGGCAAGGAGAAACTGTGCCAGCACCCATCATGTTCTAGAGGCTGCACGGAGGTCTGCCGAGTGTTTTGCAAGAAGAGAAAGAAAGTTGTCCAAAACAGCTTGCAATCGAATGTTCATGTGAATAGAAAAGGCAGGAGAGTGGTCAGGTACTGTTTTCTCTCAGTTGGCAAGCTGCGCACACAATCGCAGTGTTGTACAGCTTGTTTCATCACCTTTGCGAAGTTGCCGCTCTCTCCGGCTCCCGGAGACGAAGAAGCTGCTTCTTCGCGCAAAGACGATTCTGCCGCTCACAGTGCTCTGCAGTGTGTGTCTTCTGCCGAAAGAGATCCGGGAGCGGTGCTTAGCTCTGCAGAGCACCGTACCTTCGTCTTTAGCCTCTCTTCTCGTCTACATCTTAGCAAAAAGCTTTTCCACTGTGTCTGGCAAGGAGAAACTGTGCCAGCACAGAAAACATCTCCCATCGTGTTCTAGAGGCTGCACGGAGGTCTGCCGAGTGTTTTGCAAGAAGAGAAAGAAAGTTGTCCAAAACAGCTTGCAATCGAATGTTCATGTGAATAGAAAAGGCAGGAGAGTGGTCAGGTACTGTTTTCTCTCAGTTGGCAAGCTGCGCACACAATCGCAGTGTTGTACAGCTTGTTTCATGACCTTTGCGAAGTTGCCGCTCTCTCCGGCTCCCAGAGACGAAGAAGCTGCTTCTTCGCGCAAAGACGATTCTGCCGCTCACAGTGCTCTGCAGTGTGTGTCTTCTGCCGAAAGAGATCCGGGAGCGGTGCTTAGCTCTGCAGAGCACCGTACCTTCGTCTTTAGCCTCTCTTCTCGTCTACATCTTAGCAAAAAGCTTTTCCACTCTTTCTGGCAAGGAGAAACTGTGCCAGCACAGAAAACATCTCCCATCGTGTTCTAGAGGCTGCACGGAGGTCTGCCGAGTGTTTTGCAAGAAGAGAAAGAAAGTTGTCCAAAACAGCTTGCAATCGAATGTTCATGTGAATAGAAAAGGCAGGAGAGTGGTCAGGTACTGTTTTCTCTCAGTTGGCAAGCTGCGCACACAATCGCACTGTTGTACAGCTTGTTTCATCACCTTTGCGAAGCTGCCGCTCTCTCCGGCTCCCGGAGACGAAGAAGCTGCTTCTTCGCGCAAAGACGATTCTGCCGCTCACAGTGCTTTGCAGTGTGTGTCTTCTGCCGAAAGAGGCCCGGTAGCGGTGCTTAGCTCTGCAGAGCACCGTACCTTCGTCTTTAGCCTCTCTTCTCGTCTACATCTTAGCAAAAAGCTTTTCCACTCTGTCTGGCAAGGAGAAACTGTGCCAGCACAAAAAACGTCTCCCATCGTGTTCTAGAGGCTGCACGGAGGTCTGCCGAGTGTTTTGCAAGAAGAGAAAGAAAGTTGTCCAAAACAGCTTGCAATCGAATGTTCATGTGAATAGAAAAGGCAGGAGAGTGGTCAGGTACTGTTTTCTCTCAGTTGGCAAGCTGCGCACACAATCGCAGTGTTGTACAGCTTGTTTCATCACCTTTGCGAAGTTGCCGCTCTCTCCGGCTCCCGGAGACGAAGAAGCTGCTTCTTCGCGCAAAGACGATTCTGCCGCTCACAGTGCTCTGCAGTGTGTGTCTTCTGCCGAAAGAGATCCGGGAGCTGTGCTTAGCTCTGCAGAGCACCGTACCTTCGTCTTTAGCCTCTCTTCTCGTCTACATCTTAGCAAAAAGCTTTTCCACTGTGTCTGGCAAGGAGAAACTGTGCCAGCACAGAAAACATCTCCCATCGTATTCTAGAGGCTGCACGGAGGTCTGCCGAGTGTTTTGCAAGAAGAGAAAGAAAGTTGTCCAAAACAGCTTGCAATCGAATGTTCATGTGAATAGAAAAGGCAGGAGAGTGGTCAGGTACTGTTTTCTCTCAGTTGGCAAGCTGCGCACACAATCGCAGTGTTGTACAGCTTGTTTCATCACCTTTGCGAAGTTGCCGCTCTCTCCGGCTCCCGGAGACGAAGAAGCTGCTTCTTCGCGCAAAGACGATTCTGCCGCTCACAGTGCTCTGCAGTGTGTGTCTTCTGCCGAAAGAGATCCGGGAGCGGTGCTTAGCTCTGCAGAGCACCGTACCTTCGTCTTTAGCGTCTGTTCTCGTCTACATCTTAGCAAAAAGCTTTTCCACTGTGTCTGGCACGGAGAAACTGTGCCAGCACAAAAAACATCTCCCATCATGTTCTAGAGGCTGCACGGAGGTCTGCCGAGTGTTTTGCAAGAAGAGAAAGAAAGTTGTCCAAAACAGCTTGCAATCGAATGTTCATGTGAATAGAAAAGGCAGGAGAGTGGTCAGGTACTGTTTTCTCTCAGTTGGCAAGCTGCGCACACAATCGCAGTGTTGTACAGCTTGTTTCATCACCTTTGCGAAGTTGCCGCTCTCTCCGGCTCCCGGAGACGAAGAAGCTGCTTCTTCGCGCAAAGACGATTCTGCCGCTCACAGTGCTCTGCAGTGTGTGTCTTCTGCCGAAAGAGATCCGGGAGCGGTGCTTAGCTCTGCAGAGCACCGTACCTTCGTCTTTAGCCTCTCTTCTCGTCTACATCTTAGCAAAAAGCTTTTCCACTGTGTCTGGCAAGGAGAAACTGTGCCAGCACAGAAAACATCTCCCATCGTGTTCTAGAGGCTGCACGGAGGTCTGCCGAGTGTTTTGCAAGAAGAGAAAGAAAGTTGTCCAAAACAGCTTGCAATCGAATGTTCATGTGAATAGAAAAGGCAGGAGAGTGGTCAGGTACTGTTTTCTCTCAGTTGGCAAGCTGCGCACACAATCGCACTGTTGTACAGCTTGTTTCATCACCTTTGCGAAGCTGCCGCTCTCTCCGGCTCCCGGAGACGAAGAAGCTGCTTCTTCGCGCAAAGACGATTCTGCCGCTCACAGTGCTTTGCAGTGTGTGTCTTCTGCCGAAAGAGGCCCGGTAGCGGTGCTTAGCTCTGCAGAGCACCGTACCTTCGTCTTTAGCCTCTCTTCTCGTCTACATCTTAGCAAAAAGCTTTTCCACTGTGTCTGGCAAGGAGAAACTGTGCCAGCACAAAAAACGTCTCCCATCGTGTTCTAGAGGCTGCACGGAGGTCTGCCGAGTGTTTTGCAAGAAGAGAAAGAAAGTTGTCCAAAACAGCTTGCAATCGAATGTTCATGTGAATAGAAAAGGCAGGAGAGTGGTCAGGTACTGTTTTCTCTCAGTTGGCAAGCTGCGCACACAATCGCAGTGTTGTACAGCTTGTTTCATCACCTTTGCGAAGTTGCCGCTCTCTCCGGCTCCCGGAGACGAAGAAGCTGCTTCTTCGCGCAAAGACGATTCTGCCGCTCACAGTGCTCTGCAGTGTGTGTCTTCTGCCGAAAGAGATCCGGGAGCTGTGCTTAGCTCTGCAGAGCACCGTACCTTCGTCTTTAGCCTCTCTTCTCGTCTACATCTTAGCAAAAAGCTTTTCCACTGTGTCTGGCAAGGAGAAACTGTGCCAGCACAGAAAACATCTCCCATCGTATTCTAGAGGCTGCACGGAGGTCTGCCGAGTGTTTTGCAAGAAGAGAAAGAAAGTTGTCCAAAACAGCTTGCAATCGAATGTTCATGTGAATAGAAAAGGCAGGAGAGTGGTCAGGTACTGTTTTCTCTCAGTTGGCAAGCTGCGCACACAATCGCAGTGTTGTACAGCTTGTTTCATCACCTTTGCGAAGTTGCCGCTCTCTCCGGCTCCCGGAGACGAAGAAGCTGCTTCTTCGCGCAAAGACGATTCTGCCGCTCACAGTGCTCTGCAGCGTGTGTCTAATGCCGAAAGAGATCCGGGAGCGGTGCTTAGCTCTGCAGAGCACCGTACCTTCGTCTTTAGCGTCTGTTCTCGTCTACATCTTAGCAAAAAGCTTTTCCACTGTGTCTGGCACGGAGAAACTGTGCCAGCACAAAAAACATCTCCCATCATGTTCTAGAGGCTGCACGGAGGTCTGCCGAGTGTTTTGCAAGAAGAGAAAGAAAGTTGTCCAAAACAGCTTGCAATCGAATGTTCATGTGAATAGAAAAGGCAGGAGAGTGGTCAGGTACTGTTTTCTCTCAGTTGGCAAGCTGCGCACACAATCGCAGTGTTGTACAGCTTGTTTCATCACCTTTGCGAAGTTGCCGCTCTCTCCGGCTCCCGGAGACGAAGAAGCTGCTTCTTCGCGCAAAGACGATTCTGCCGCTCACAGTGCTCTGCAGTGTGTGTCTTCTGCCGAAAGAGATCCGGGAGCGGTGCTTAGCTCTGCAGAGCACCGTACCTTCGTCTTTAGCCTCTCTTCTCGTCTACATCTTAGCAAAAAGCTTTTCCACTCTGTCTGGCAAGGAGAAACTGTGCCAGCACAGAAAACATCTCCCATCGTGTTCTAGAGGCTGCACGGAGGTCTGCCGAGTGTTTTGCAAGAAGAGAAAGAAAGTTGTCCAAAACAGCTTGCAATCGAATGTTCATGTGAATAGAAAAGGCAGGAGAGTGGTCAGGTACTGTTTTCTCTCAGTTGGCAAGCTGCGCACACAATCGCAGTGTTGTACAGCTTGTTTCATCACCTTTGCGAAGTTGCCGCTCTCTCCGGCTCCCGGAGACGAAGAAGCTGCTTCTTCGCGCAAAGACGATTCTGCCGCTCACAGTGCTCTGCGGTGTGCGGCTTCTGCAGAAAGAGGCCCGGGAGCGGTGCTTAGCTCTGCAGAGCACCGTACCTTCGTCTTTAGCCTCTCTTCTCGTCTACATCTTAGCAAAAAGCTTTTCCACTCTGTCTGGCAAGGAGAAACTGTGCCAGCACAGAAAACATCTCCCATCGTGTTCTAGAGGCTGCACGGAGGTCTGCCGAGTGTTTTGCAAGAAGAGAAAGAAAGTTGTCCAAAACAGCTTGCAATCGAATGTTCATGTGAATAGAAAAGGCAGGAGAGTGGTCAGGTACTGTTTTCTCTCAGTTGGCAAGCTGCGCACACAATCGCAGTGTTGTACAGCTGGTTTCATCACCTTTGCGAAGTTGCCGCTCTCTCCGGCTCCCGGAGACGAAGAAGCTGCTTCTTCGCGCAAAGACGATTCTGCCGCTCACAGTGCTCTGCAGTGTGCGCCTTCTGCCGAAAGAGGCCCGGGAGCGGTGCTTAGCTCTGCAGAGCACCGTACCTTCGTCTTTAGCCTCTCTTCTCGTCTACATCTTAGCAAAAAGCTTTTCCACTCTGTCTGGCAAGGAGAAACTGTGCCAGCACAGAAAACATCTCCCATCGTGTTCTAGAGGCTGCACGGAGGTCTGCCGAGTGTTTTGCAAGAAGAGAAAGAAAGTTGTCCAAAACAGCTTGCAATCGAATGTTCATGTGAATAGAAAAGGCAGGAGAGTGGTCAGGTACTGTTTTCTCTCAGTTGGCAAGCTGCGCACACAATCGCAGTGTTGTACAGCTTGTTTCATCACCTTTGCCAAGTTGCCGCTCTCTCCGGCTCCCGGAGAGGAAGAAGCTGCTTCTTCGCGCAAAGACGATTCTGCCGCTCACAGTGCTCTCCAGTGTGTGTCTAATGCCGAAAGAGGCCCGGGAGCTGCGCATAGCTCTGCAGAGCACCGTACCTTCGTCTTTAGCCTCTCTTCTCGTCTACATCTTAGCAAAAAGCTTTTCCAGTCTGTCTGGCAAGGAGAAACTGTGCCAGCACAAAAAACATCTCCCATCGTGTTCTAGAGGCTGCACGGAGGTCTGCCGAGTGTTTTGCAAGAAGAGAAAGAAAGTTGTCCAAAACAGCTTGCAATCGAATGTTCATGTGAATAGAAAAGGCAGGAGAGTGGTCAGGTACTGTTTTCTCTCAGTTGGCAAGCTGCGCACACAATCGCAGTGTTGTACAGCTTGTTTCATGACCTTTGCGAAGTTGCCGCTCTCTCCGGCTCCCGGAGACGAAGAAGCTGCTTCTTCGCGCAAAGACGATTCTGCCGCTCACAGTGCTCTGCAGTGTGTGTCTAATGCCGAAAGAGGCCCGGGAGCGGTGCTTAGCTCTGCAGAGCACCGTACCTTCGTCTTTAGCCTCTCTTCTCGTCTACATCTTAGCAAAAAGCTTTTCCACTCTGTCTGGCAAGGAGAAACTGTGCCAGCACAGAAAACATCTCCCATCGTGTTCTAGAGGCTGCACGGAGGTCTGCCGAGTGTTTTGCAAGAAGAGAAAGAAAGTTGTCCAAAACAGCTTGCAATCGAATGTTCATGTGAATAGAAAAGGCAGGAGAGTGGTCAGGTACTGTTTTCTCTCAGTTGGCAAGCTGCGCACACAATCGCAGTGTTGTACAGCTTGTTTCATCACCTTTGCGAAGTTGCCGCTGTCTCCGGCTACCGGAGACGAAGAAGCTGCTTCTTCGCGCAAAGACGATTCTGCCGCTCACAGTGCTCTGCAGTGTGTGTCTAATGCAGAAAGAGGCCCGGGAGCGGTGCTTAGCTCTGCAGAGCACCGTACCTTCGTCTTTAGCCTCTCTTCTCGTCTACATCTTAGCAAAAAGCTTTTCCACTCTGTCTGGCAAGGAGAAACTGTGCCAGCACAGAAAACATCTCCCATCGTGTTCTAGAGGCTGCACGGAGGTCTGCCGATTGTTTTGCAAGAAGTGAAAGAAAGTTGTCCAAAACAGCTTGCAATCGAATGTTCATGTGAATAGAAAAGGCAGGAGAGTGGTCAGGTACTGTTTTCTCTCAGTTGGCAAGCTGCGCACACAATCGCAGTGTTGTACAGCTTGTTTCATCACCTTTGCGAAGTTGCCGCTCTCTCCGGCTCCCGGAGACGAAGAAGCTGCTTCTTCGCGCAAAGACGATTCTGCCGCTCACAGTGCTCTGCAGCGTGTGTCTAATGCCGAAAGAGGCCCGGGAGCGGTGCTTAGCTCTGCAGAGCACCGTACCTTCGTCTTTAGCCTCTCTTCTCGTCTACATCTTAGCAAAAAGCTTTTCCACTCTGTCTGGCAAGGAGAAACTGTGCCAGCACAGAAAACATCTCCCATCGTGTTCTAGAGGCTGCACCGAGGTCTGCCGAGTGTTTTGCAAGAAGAGAAAGAAAGTTGTCCAAAACAGCTTGCAATCGAATGTTCATGTGAATAGAAAAGGCAGGAGAGTGGTCAGGTACTGTTTTCTCTCAGTTGGCAAGCTGCGCACACAATCGCAGTGTTGTACAGCTTGTTTCATCACCTTTGCGAAGTTGCCGCTCTCTCCGGCTCCCGGAGACGAAGAAGCTGCTTCTTCGCGCAAAGACGATTCTGCCGCTCACAGTGCTCTGCAGTGTGTGTCTTCTGCCGAAAGAGATCCGGGAGCTGTGCTTAGCTCTGCAGAGCACCGTACCTTCGTCTTTAGCCTCTCTTCTCGTCTACATCTTAGCAAAAAGCTTTTCCACTCTGTCTGGCAAGGAGAAACTGTGCCAGCACAGAAAACATCTCCCATCGTGTTCTAGAGGCTGCACGGAGGTCTGCCGAGTGTTTTGCAAGAAGAGAAAGAAAGTTGTCCAAAACAGCTTGCAATCGAATGTTCATGTGAATAGAAAAGGCAGGAGAGTGGTCAGGTACTGTTTTCTCTCAGTTGGCAAGCTGCGCACACAATCGCAGTGTTGTACAGCTTGTTTCATCACCTTTGCGAAGTTGCCGCTCTCTCCGGCTCCCGGAGACGAAGAAGCTGCTTCTTCGCGCAAAGACGATTCTGCCGCTCACAGTGCTCTGCAGTGTGTGTCTACTGCCGAAAGAGGCCCGGGAGCGGTGCTTAGCTCTGCAGAGCACCGTACCTTCGTCTTTAGCCTCTCTTCTCGTCTACATCTTAGCAAAAAGCTTTTCCACTCTGTCTGGCAAGGAGAAACTGTGCCAGCACAAAAAACATCTCCCATCGTGTTCTAGAGGCTGCACGGAGGTCTGCCGAGTGTTTTGCAAGAAGAGAAAGAAAGTTGTCCAAAACAGCTTGCAATCGAATGTTCATGTGAATAGAAAAGGCAGGAGAGTGGTCAGGTACTGTTTTCTCTCAGTTGGCAAGCTGCGCACACAATCGCAGTGTTGTACAGCTTGTTTCATCACCTTTGCGAAGCTGCCGCTCTCTCCGGCTCCCGGAGACGAAGAAGCTGCTTCTTCGCGCAAAGACGATTCTGCCGCTCACAGTGCTCTGCGGTGTGCGCCTTCTGCCGAAGGAGATCCGGGAGCGGTGCTTAGCTCTGCAGAGCACCGTACCTTCGTCTTTAGCCTCTCTTCTCGTCTACATCTTAGCAAAAAGCTTTTCCACTCTGTCTGGCAAGGAGAAACTGTGCCAACACAGAAAACATCTCCCATCGTGTTCTAGAGGCTGCACGGAGGTCTGCCGAGTGTTTTGCAAGAAGAGAAAGAAAGTTGTCCAAAACAGCTTGCAATCGAATGATCATGTGAATAGAAAAGGCAGGAGAGTGGTCAGGTACTGTTTTCTCTCAGTTGGCAAGCTGCGCACACAATCGCAGTGTTGTACAGCTTGTTTCATCACCTTTGCGAAGTTGCCGCTCTCTCCGGCTCCCGGAGACGAAGAAGCTGCTTCTTTGCGCAAAGACGATTCTGCCGCTCACAGTGCTCTGCAGCGTGTGTCTAATGCCGAAAGAGGCCCGGGAGCGGTGCTTAGCTCTGCAGAGCACCGTACCTTCGTCTTTAGCGTCTCTTCTCGTCTACATCTTAGCAAAAAGCTTTTCCACTGTGTCTGGCAAGGAGAAACTGTGCCAGCACAAAAAACATCTCCCATCGTGTTCTAGAGGCTGCACGGAGGTCTGCCGAGTGTTTTGCAAGAAGAGAAAGAAAGTTGTCCAAAACAGCGTGCAATCGAATGTTCATGTGAATAGAAAAGGCAGGAGAGTGGTCAGGTACTGTTTTCTCTCAGTTGGCAAGCTGCGCACACAATCGCACTGTTGTACAGCTTGTTTCATCACCTTTGCGAAGCTGCCGCTCTCTCCGGCTCCCGGAGACCAAGAAGCTGCTTCTTCGCGCAAAGACGATTCTGCCGCTCACAGTGCTCTGCAGTGTGTGTCTTGTGCCGAAAGAGGCCCGGGAGCGGTGCTTAGCTCTGCAGAGCACCGTACCTTCGTCTTTAGCCTCTCTTCTCGTCTACATCTTAGCAAAAAGCTTTTCCACTCTGTCTGGCAAGGAGAAACTGTGCCAGCACAAAAAACGTCTCCCATCGTGTTCTAGAGGCGGCGGAGGTCTGCCGAGTGTTTTGCAAGAAGAGAAAGAAAGTTGTCCAAAACAGCTTGCAATCGAATGTTCATGTGAATAGAAAAGGCAGGAGAGTGGTCAGGTACTGTTTTCTCTCAGTTGGCAAGCTGCGCACACAATCGCAGTGTTGTACAGCTTGTTTCATCACCTTTGCCAAGCTGCCGCTCTCTCCGGCTCCCGGAGACGAAGAAGCTGCTTCTTCGCGCAAAGACGATTCTGCCGCTCACAGTGCTCTGCGGTGTGTGTCTTGTGCCGAAAGAGGCCCGGGAGCGGTGCTTAGCTCTGCAGAGCACCGTACCTTCGTCTTTAGCCTCTCTTCTCGTCTACATCTTAGCAAAAAGCTTTTCCACTATGTCTGGCAAGGAGAAACTGTGCCAGCACAGAAAACATCTCCCATCGTGTTCTAGAGGCTGCACGGAGGTCTGCCGAGTGTTTTGCAAGAAGAGAAAGAAAGTTGTCCAAAACAGCTTGCAATCGAATGTTCATGTGAATAGAAAAGGCAGGAGAGTGGTCAGGTACTGTTTTCTCTCAGTTGGCAAGCTGCGCACACAATCGCAGTGTTGTACAGCTTGTTTCATCACCTTTGCGAAGCTGCCGCTCTCTCCGGCTCCCGGAGACGAAGAAGCTGCTTCTTCGCGCAAAGACGATTCTGCCGCTCACAGTGCTCTGCGGTGTGCGCCTTCTGCCGAAGGAGATCCGGGAGCGGTGCTTAGCTCTGCAGAGCACCGTACCTTCGTCTTTAGCCTCTCTTCTCGTCTACATCTTAGCAAAAAGCTTTTCCACTCTGTCTGGCAAGGAGAAACTGTGCCAGCACAGAAAACATCTCCCATCGTGTTCTAGAGGCTGCACGGAGGTCTGCCGAGTGTTTTGCAAGAAGAGAAAGAAAGTTGTCCAAAACAGCTTGCAATCGAATGTTCATGTGAATAGAAAAGGCAGGAGAGTGGTCAGGTACTGTTTTCTCTCAGTTGGCAAGCTGCGCACACAATCGCAGTGTTGTACAGCTGGTTTCATCACCTTTGCGAAGTTGCCGCTCTCTCCGGCTCCCGGAGACGAAGAAGCTGCTTCTTCGCGCAAAGACGATTCTGCCGCTCACAGTGCTCTGCAGTGTGCGCCTTCTGCCGAAAGAGGCCCGGGAGCGGTGCTTAGCTCTGCAGAGCACCGTACCTTCGTCTTTAGCCTCTCTTCTCGTCTACATCTTAGCAAAAAGCTTTTCCACTCTGTCTGGCAAGGAGAAACTGTGCCAGCACAGAAAACATCTCCCATCGTGTTCTAGAGGCTGCACGGAGGTCTGCCGAGTGTTTTGCAAGAAGAGAAAGAAAGTTGTCCAAAACAGCTTGCAATCGAATGTTCATGTGAATAGAAAAGGCAGGAGAGTGGTCAGGTACTGTTTTCTCTCAGTTGGCAAGCTGCGCACACAATCGCAGTGTTGTACAGCTTGTTTCATCACCTTTGCCAAGTTGCCGCTCTCTCCGGCTCCCGGAGAGGAAGAAGCTGCTTCTTCGCGCAAAGACGATTCTGCCGCTCACAGTGCTCTCCAGTGTGTGTCTAATGCCGAAAGAGGCCCGGGAGCTGCGCATAGCTCTGCAGAGCACCGTACCTTCGTCTTTAGCCTCTCTTCTCGTCTACATCTTAGCAAAAAGCTTTTCCAGTCTGTCTGGCAAGGAGAAACTGTGCCAGCACAAAAAACATCTCCCATCGTGTTCTAGAGGCTGCACGGAGGTCTGCCGAGTGTTTTGCAAGAAGAGAAAGAAAGTTGTCCAAAACAGCTTGCAATCGAATGTTCATGTGAATAGAAAAGGCAGGAGAGTGGTCAGGTACTGTTTTCTCTCAGTTGGCAAGCTGCGCACACAATCGCAGTGTTGTACAGCTTGTTTCATGACCTTTGCGAAGTTGCCGCTCTCTCCGGCTCCCGGAGACGAAGAAGCTGCTTCTTCGCGCAAAGACGATTCTGCCGCTCACAGTGCTCTGCAGTGTGTGTCTAATGCCGAAAGAGGCCCGGGAGCGGTGCTTAGCTCTGCAGAGCACCGTACCTTCGTCTTTAGCCTCTCTTCTCGTCTACATCTTAGCAAAAAGCTTTTCCACTCTGTCTGGCAAGGAGAAACTGTGCCAGCACAGAAAACATCTCCCATCGTGTTCTAGAGGCTGCACGGAGGTCTGCCGAGTGTTTTGCAAGAAGAGAAAGAAAGTTGTCCAAAACAGCTTGCAATCGAATGTTCATGTGAATAGAAAAGGCAGGAGAGTGGTCAGGTACTGTTTTCTCTCAGTTGGCAAGCTGCGCACACAATCGCAGTGTTGTACAGCTTGTTTCATCACCTTTGCGAAGTTGCCGCTGTCTCCGGCTACCGGAGACGAAGAAGCTGCTTCTTCGCGCAAAGACGATTCTGCCGCTCACAGTGCTCTGCAGTGTGTGTCTAATGCAGAAAGAGGCCCGGGAGCGGTGCTTAGCTCTGCAGAGCACCGTACCTTCGTCTTTAGCCTCTCTTCTCGTCTACATCTTAGCAAAAAGCTTTTCCACTCTGTCTGGCAAGGAGAAACTGTGCCAGCACAGAAAACATCTCCCATCGTGTTCTAGAGGCTGCACGGAGGTCTGCCGAGTGTTTTGCAAGAAGAGAAAGAAAGTTGTCCAAAACAGCTTGCAATCGAATGTTCATGTGAATAGAAAAGGCAGGAGAGTGGTCAGGTACTGTTTTCTCTCAGTTGGCAAGCTGCGCACACAATCGCAGTGTTGTACAGCTGGTTTCATCACCTTTGCGAAGTTGCCGCTCTCTCCGGCTCCCGGAGACGAAGAAGCTGCTTCTTCGCGCAAAGACGATTCTGCCGCTCACAGTGCTCTGCAGTGTGCGCCTTCTGCCGAAAGAGGCCCGGGAGCGGTGCTTAGCTCTGCAGAGCACCGTACCTTCGTCTTTAGCCTCTCTTCTCGTCTACATCTTAGCAAAAAGCTTTTCCACTCTGTCTGGCAAGGAGAAACTGTGCCAGCACAGAAAACATCTCCCATCGTGTTCTAGAGGCTGCACGGAGGTCTGCCGAGTGTTTTGCAAGAAGAGAAAGAAAGTTGTCCAAAACAGCTTGCAATCGAATGTTCATGTGAATAGAAAAGGCAGGAGAGTGGTCAGGTACTGTTTTCTCTCAGTTGGCAAGCTGCGCACACAATCGCAGTGTTGTACAGCTTGTTTCATCACCTTTGCCAAGTTGCCGCTCTCTCCGGCTCCCGGAGAGGAAGAAGCTGCTTCTTCGCGCAAAGACGATTCTGCCGCTCACAGTGCTCTCCAGTGTGTGTCTAATGCCGAAAGAGGCCCGGGAGCTGCGCATAGCTCTGCAGAGCACCGTACCTTCGTCTTTAGCCTCTCTTCTCGTCTACATCTTAGCAAAAAGCTTTTCCAGTCTGTCTGGCAAGGAGAAACTGTGCCAGCACAAAAAACATCTCCCATCGTGTTCTAGAGGCTGCACGGAGGTCTGCCGAGTGTTTTGCAAGAAGAGAAAGAAAGTTGTCCAAAACAGCTTGCAATCGAATGTTCATGTGAATAGAAAAGGCAGGAGAGTGGTCAGGTACTGTTTTCTCTCAGTTGGCAAGCTGCGCACACAATCGCAGTGTTGTACAGCTTGTTTCATGACCTTTGCGAAGTTGCCGCTCTCTCCGGCTCCCGGAGACGAAGAAGCTGCTTCTTCGCGCAAAGACGATTCTGCCGCTCACAGTGCTCTGCAGTGTGTGTCTAATGCCGAAAGAGGCCCGGGAGCGGTGCTTAGCTCTGCAGAGCACCGTACCTTCGTCTTTAGCCTCTCTTCTCGTCTACATCTTAGCAAAAAGCTTTTCCACTCTGTCTGGCAAGGAGAAACTGTGCCAGCACAGAAAACATCTCCCATCGTGTTCTAGAGGCTGCACGGAGGTCTGCCGAGTGTTTTGCAAGAAGAGAAAGAAAGTTGTCCAAAACAGCTTGCAATCGAATGTTCATGTGAATAGAAAAGGCAGGAGAGTGGTCAGGTACTGTTTTCTCTCAGTTGGCAAGCTGCGCACACAATCGCAGTGTTGTACAGCTTGTTTCATCACCTTTGCGAAGTTGCCGCTGTCTCCGGCTACCGGAGACGAAGAAGCTGCTTCTTCGCGCAAAGACGATTCTGCCGCTCACAGTGCTCTGCAGTGTGTGTCTAATGCAGAAAGAGGCCCGGGAGCGGTGCTTAGCTCTGCAGAGCACCGTACCTTCGTCTTTAGCCTCTCTTCTCGTCTACATCTTAGCAAAAAGCTTTTCCACTCTGTCTGGCAAGGAGAAACTGTGCCAGCACAGAAAACATCTCCCATCGTGTTCTAGAGGCTGCACGGAGGTCTGCCGATTGTTTTGCAAGAAGTGAAAGAAAGTTGTCCAAAACAGCTTGCAATCGAATGTTCATGTGAATAGAAAAGGCAGGAGAGTGGTCAGGTACTGTTTTCTCTCAGTTGGCAAGCTGCGCACACAATCGCAGTGTTGTACAGCTTGTTTCATCACCTTTGCGAAGTTGCCGCTCTCTCCGGCTCCCGGAGACGAAGAAGCTGCTTCTTCGCGCAAAGACGATTCTGCCGCTCACAGTGCTCTGCAGCGTGTGTCTAATGCCGAAAGAGGCCCGGGAGCGGTGCTTAGCTCTGCAGAGCACCGTACCTTCGTCTTTAGCCTCTCTTCTCGTCTACATCTTAGCAAAAAGCTTTTCCACTCTGTCTGGCAAGGAGAAACTGTGCCAGCACAGAAAACATCTCCCATCTTGTTCTTAGAGGCTGCACCGAGGTCTGCCGAGTGTTTTGCAAGAAGAGAAAGAAAGTTGTCCAAAACAGCTTGCAATCGAATGTTCATGTGAATAGAAAAGGCAGGAGAGTGGTCAGGTACTGTTTTCTCTCAGTTGGCAAGCTGCGCACACAATCGCAGTGTTGTACAGCTTGTTTCATCACCTTTGCGAAGTTGCCGCTCTCTCCGGCTCCCGGAGACGAAGAAGCTGCTTCTTCGCGCAAAGACGATTCTGCCGCTCACAGTGCTCTGCAGTGTGTGTCTTCTGCCGAAAGAGATCCGGGAGCTGTGCTTAGCTCTGCAGAGCACCGTACCTTCGTCTTTAGCCTCTCTTCTCGTCTACATCTTAGCAAAAAGCTTTTCCACTCTGTCTGGCAAGGAGAAACTGTGCCAGCACAGAAAACATCTCCCATCGTGTTCTAGAGGCTGCACGGAGGTCTGCCGAGTGTTTTGCAAGAAGAGAAAGAAAGTTGTCCAAAACAGCTTGCAATCGAATGTTCATGTGAATAGAAAAGGCAGGAGAGTGGTCAGGTACTGTTTTCTCTCAGTTGGCAAGCTGCGCACACAATCGCAGTGTTGTACAGCTTGTTTCATCACCTTTGCGAAGTTGCCGCTCTCTCCGGCTCCCGGAGACGAAGAAGCTGCTTCTTCGCGCAAAGACGATTCTGCCGCTCACAGTGCTCTGCAGTGTGTGTCTACTGCCGAAAGAGGCCCGGGAGCGGTGCTTAGCTCTGCAGAGCACCGTACCTTCGTCTTTAGCCTCTCTTCTCGTCTACATCTTAGCAAAAAGCTTTTCCACTCTGTCTGGCAAGGAGAAACTGTGCCAGCACAAAAAACATCTCCCATCGTGTTCTAGAGGCTGCACGGAGGTCTGCCGAGTGTTTTGCAAGAAGAGAAAGAAAGTTGTCCAAAACAGCTTGCAATCGAATGTTCATGTGAATAGAAAAGGCAGGAGAGTGGTCAGGTACTGTTTTCTCTCAGTTGGCAAGCTGCGCACACAATCGCAGTGTTGTACAGCTTGTTTCATCACCTTTGCGAAGCTGCCGCTCTCTCCGGCTCCCGGAGACGAAGAAGCTGCTTCTTCGCGCAAAGACGATTCTGCCGCTCACAGTGCTCTGCGGTGTGCGCCTTCTGCCGAAGGAGATCCGGGAGCGGTGCTTAGCTCTGCAGAGCACCGTACCTTCGTCTTTAGCCTCTCTTCTCGTCTACATCTTAGCAAAAAGCTTTTCCACTCTGTCTGGCAAGGAGAAACTGTGCCAACACAGAAAACATCTCCCATCGTGTTCTAGAGGCTGCACGGAGGTCTGCCGAGTGTTTTGCAAGAAGAGAAAGAAAGTTGTCCAAAACAGCTTGCAATCGAATGATCATGTGAATAGAAAAGGCAGGAGAGTGGTCAGGTACTGTTTTCTCTCAGTTGGCAAGCTGCGCACACAATCGCAGTGTTGTACAGCTTGTTTCATCACCTTTGCGAAGTTGCCGCTCTCTCCGGCTCCCGGAGACGAAGAAGCTGCTTCTTTGCGCAAAGACGATTCTGCCGCTCACAGTGCTCTGCAGCGTGTGTCTAATGCCGAAAGAGGCCCGGGAGCGGTGCTTAGCTCTGCAGAGCACCGTACCTTCGTCTTTAGCGTCTCTTCTCGTCTACATCTTAGCAAAAAGCTTTTCCACTGTGTCTGGCAAGGAGAAACTGTGCCAGCACAAAAAACATCTCCCATCGTGTTCTAGAGGCTGCACGGAGGTCTGCCGAGTGTTTTGCAAGAAGAGAAAGAAAGTTGTCCAAAACAGCGTGCAATCGAATGTTCATGTGAATAGAAAAGGCAGGAGAGTGGTCAGGTACTGTTTTCTCTCAGTTGGCAAGCTGCGCACACAATCGCACTGTTGTACAGCTTGTTTCATCACCTTTGCGAAGCTGCCGCTCTCTCCGGCTCCCGGAGACCAAGAAGCTGCTTCTTCGCGCAAAGACGATTCTGCCGCTCACAGTGCTCTGCAGTGTGTGTCTTGTGCCGAAAGAGGCCCGGGAGCGGTGCTTAGCTCTGCAGAGCACCGTACCTTCGTCTTTAGCCTCTCTTCTCGTCTACATCTTAGCAAAAAGCTTTTCCACTCTGTCTGGCAAGGAGAAACTGTGCCAGCACAAAAAACGTCTCCCATCGTGTTCTAGAGGCGGCGGAGGTCTGCCGAGTGTTTTGCAAGAAGAGAAAGAAAGTTGTCCAAAACAGCTTGCAATCGAATGTTCATGTGAATAGAAAAGGCAGGAGAGTGGTCAGGTACTGTTTTCTCTCAGTTGGCAAGCTGCGCACACAATCGCAGTGTTGTACAGCTTGTTTCATCACCTTTGCCAAGCTGCCGCTCTCTCCGGCTCCCGGAGACGAAGAAGCTGCTTCTTCGCGCAAAGACGATTCTGCCGCTCACAGTGCTCTGCGGTGTGTGTCTTGTGCCGAAAGAGGCCCGGGAGCGGTGCTTAGCTCTGCAGAGCACCGTACCTTCGTCTTTAGCCTCTCTTCTCGTCTACATCTTAGCAAAAAGCTTTTCCACTATGTCTGGCAAGGAGAAACTGTGCCAGCACAGAAAACATCTCCCATCGTGTTCTAGAGGCTGCACGGAGGTCTGCCGAGTGTTTTGCAAGAAGAGAAAGAAAGTTGTCCAAAACAGCTTGCAATCGAATGTTCATGTGAATAGAAAAGGCAGGAGAGTGGTCAGGTACTGTTTTCTCTCAGTTGGCAAGCTGCGCACACAATCGCAGTGTTGTACAGCTTGTTTCATCACCTTTGCGAAGCTGCCGCTCTCTCCGGCTCCCGGAGACGAAGAAGCTGCTTCTTCGCGCAAAGACGATTCTGCCGCTCACAGTGCTCTGCGGTGTGCGCCTTCTGCCGAAGGAGATCCGGGAGCGGTGCTTAGCTCTGCAGAGCACCGTACCTTCGTCTTTAGCCTCTCTTCTCGTCTACATCTTAGCAAAAAGCTTTTCCACTCTGTCTGGCAAGGAGAAACTGTGCCAGCACAGAAAACATCTCCCATCGTGTTCTAGAGGCTGCACGGAGGTCTGCCGAGTGTTTTGCAAGAAGAGAAAGAAAGTTGTCCAAAACAGCTTGCAATCGAATGTTCATGTGAATAGAAAAGGCAGGAGAGTGGTCAGGTACTGTTTTCTCTCAGTTGGCAAGCTGCGCACACAATCGCAGTGTTGTACAGCTTGTTTCATCACCTTTGCCAAGTTGCCGCTCTCTCCGGCTCCCGGAGACGAAGAAGCTGCTTCTTCGCGCAAAGACGATTCTGCCGCTCACAGTGCTCTGCAGTGTGTGTCTTGTGCCGAAAGAGGCCCGGGAGCGGTGCTTAGCTCTGCAGAGCACCGTACCTTCGTCTTTAGCCTCTCTTCTCGTCTACATCTTAGCAAAAAGCTTTTCCACTCTGTCTGGCAAGGAGAAACTGTGCCAGCACAGAAAACATCTCCCATCGTGTTCTAGAGGCTGCACGGAGGTCTGCCGAGTGTTTTGCAAGAAGAGAAAGAAAGTTGTCCAAAACAGCTTGCAATCGAATGTTCATGTGAATAGAAAAGGCAGGAGAGTGGTCAGGTACTGTTTTCTCTCAGTTGGCAAGCTGCGCACACAATCGCAGTGTTGTACAGCTTGTTTCATCACCTTTGCGAAGTTGCCGCTCTCTCCGGCTCCCGGAGACGAAGAAGCTGCTTCTTCGCGCAAAGACGATTCTGCCGCTCACAGTGCTTTGCAGTGTGTGTCTTCTGCCGAAAGAGGCCCGGGAGCGGTGCTTAGCTCTGCAGAGCACCGTACCTTCGTCTTTAGCCTCTCTTCTCGTCTACATCTTAGCAAAAAGCTTTTCCACTCTGTCTGGCAAGGAGAAACTGTGCCAGCACAAAAAACATCTCCCATCGTGTTCTAGAGGCTGCACGGAGGTCTGCCGAGTGTTTTGCAAGAAGAGAAAGAAAGTTGTCCAAAACAGCTTGCAATCGAATGTTCATGTGAATAGAAAAGGCAGGAGAGTGGTCAGGTACTGTTTTCTCTCAGTTGGCAAGCTGCGCACACAATCGCAGTGTTGTACAGCTTGTTTCATCACCTTTGCCAAGCTGCCGCTCTCTCCGGCTCCCGGAGACGAAGAAGCTGCTTCTTCGCGCAAAGACGATTCTGCCGCTCACAGTGCTCTGCGGTGTGTGTCTTGTGCCGAAAGAGGCCCGGGAGCGGTGCTTAGCTCTGCAGAGCACCGTACCTTCGTCTTTAGCCTCTCTTCTCGTCTACATCTTAGCAAAAAGCTTTTCCACTATGTCTGGCAAGGAGAAACTGTGCCAGCACAGAAAACATCTCCCATCGTGTTCTAGAGGCTGCACGGAGGTCTGCCGAGTGTTTTGCAAGAAGAGAAAGAAAGTTGTCCAAAACAGCTTGCAATCGAATGTTCATGTGAATAGAAAAGGCAGGAGAGTTGTCAGGTACTGTTTTCTCTCAGTTGGCAAGCTGCGCACACAATCGCAGTGTTGTACAGCTTGTTTCATCACCTTTGCGAAGCTGCCGCTCTCTCCGGCTCCCGGAGACGAAGAAGCTGCTTCTTCGCGCAAAGACGATTCTGCCGCTCACAGTGCTCTGCAGCGTGTGTCTAATGCCGAAAGAGGCCCGGGAGCGGTGCTTAGCTCTGCAGAGCACCGTACCTTCGTCTTTAGTGTCTCTTCTCGTCTACATCTTAGCAAAAAGCTTTTCCACTGTGTCTGGCAAGGAGAAACTGTGCCAGCACAAAAAACATCTCCCATCGTGTTCTAGAGGCTGCACGGAGGTCTGCCGAGTGTTTTGCAAGAAGAGAAAGAAAGTTGTCCAAAACAGCTTGCAATCGAATGTTCATGTGAATAGAAAAGGCAGGAGAGTGGTCAGGTACTGTTTTCTCTCAGTTGGCAAGCTGCGCACACAGTCGCAGTGTTGTACAGCTTGTTTCATCACCTTTGCCAAGCTGCCGCTCTCTCCGGCTCCCGGAGACGAAGAAGCTGCTTCTTCGCGCAAAGACGATTCTGCCGCTCACAGTGCTCTGCGGTGTGTGTCTTGTGCCGAAAGAGGCCCGGGAGCGGTGCTTAGCTCTGCAGAGCACCGTACCTTCGTCTTTAGCCTCTCTTCTCGTCTACATCTTAGCAAAAAGCTTTTCCACTATGTCTGGCAAGGAGAAACTGTGCCAGCACAGAAAACATCTCCCATCGTGTTCTAGAGGCTGCACGGAGTTCTGCCGAGTGTTTTGCAAGAAGAGAAAGAAAGTTGTCCAAAACAGCTTGCAATCGAATGTTCATGTGAATAGAAAAGGCAGGAGAGTGGTCAGGTACTGTTTTCTCTCAGTTGGCAAGCTGCGCACACAATCGCAGTGTTGTACAGCTTGTTTCATCACCTTTGCGAAGCTGCCGCTCTCTCCGGCTCCCGGAGACGAAGAAGCTGCTTCTTCGCGCAAAGACGATTCTGCCGCTCACAGTGCTCTGCGGTGTGCGCCTTCTGCCGAAGGAGATCCGGGAGCGGTGCTTAGCTCTGCAGAGCACCGTACCTTCGTCTTTAGCCTCTCTTCTCGTCTACATCTTAGCAAAAAGCTTTTCCACTCTGTCTGGCAAGGAGAAACTGTGCCAGCACAGAAAACATCTCCCATCGTGTTCTAGAGGCTGCACGGAGGTCTGCCGAGTGTTTTGCAAGAAGAGAAAGAAAGTTTTCCAAAACAGCTTGCAATCGAATGTTCATGTGAATAGAAAAGGCAGGAGAGTGGTCAGGTACTGTTTTCTCTCAGTTGGCAAGCTGCGCACACAATCGCAGTGTTGTACAGCTTGTTTCATCACCTTTGCGAAGTTGCCGCTCTCTCCGGCTCCCGGAGACGAAGAAGCTGCTTCTTCGCGCAAAGACGATTCTGCCGCTCACAGTGCTCTGCAGTGTGTGTCTTGTGCCGAAAGAGGCCCGGGAGCGGTGCTTAGCTCTGCAGAGCACCGTACCTTCGTCTTTAGCCTCTCTTCTCGTCTACATCTTAACAAAAAGCTTTTCCACTCTGTCTGGCAAGGAGAAACTGTGCCAGCACAGAAAACATCTCCCATCGTGTTCTAGAGGCTGCACGGAGGTCTGCCGAGTGTTTTGCAAGAAGAGAAAGAAAGTTGTCCAAAACAGCTTGCAATCGAATGTTCATGTGAATAGAAAAGGCAGGAGAGTGGTCAGGTACTGTTTTCTCTCAGTTGGCAAGCTGCGCACACAATCGCAGTGTTGTACAGCTTGTTTCATCACCTTTGCCAAGTTGCCGCTCTCTCCGGCTCCCGGAGACGAAGAAGCTGCTTCTTCGCGCAAAGACGATTCTGCCGCTCACAGTGCTTTGCAGTGTGTGTCTTCTGCCGAAAGAGGCCCGGGAGCGGTGCTTAGCTCTGCAGAGCACCGTACCTTCGTCTTTAGCCTCTCTTCTCGTCTACATCTTAGCAAAAAGCTTTTCCACTCTGTCTGGCAAGGAGAAACTGTGCCAGCACAAAAAACATCTCCCATCGTGTTCTAGAGGCTGCACGGAGGTCTGCCGAGTGTTTTGCAAGAAGAGAAAGAAAGTTGTCCAAAACAGCTTGCAATCGAATGTTCATGTGAATAGAAAAGGCAGGAGAGTGGTCAGGTACTGTTTTCTCTCAGTTGGCAAGCTGCGCACACAATCGCAGTGTTGTACAGCTTGTTTCATCACCTTTGCGAAGTTGCCGCTCTCTCCGGCTCCCGGAGACGAAGAAGCTGCTTCTTCGCGCAAAGACGATTCTGCCGCTCACAGTGCTCTGCAGTGTGTGTCTTCTGCCGAAAGAGATCCGGGAGCGGTGCTTAGCTCTGCAGAGCACCGTACCTTCGTCTTTAGCCTCTCTTCTCGTCTACATCTTAGCAAAAAGCTTTTCCAGTCTGTCTGGCAAGGAGAAACTGTGCCAGCACAGAAAACATCTCCCATCGTGTTCTAGAGGCTGCACGGAGGTCTGCCGAGTGTTTTGCAAGAAGAGAAAGAAAGTTGTCCAAAACAGCTTGCAATCGAATGTTCATGTGAATAGAAAAGGCAGGAGAGTGGTCAGGTACTGTTTTCTCTCAGTTGGCAAGCTGCGCACACAATCGCAGTGTTGTACAGCTTGTTTCATCACCTTTGCGAAGTTGCCGCTCTCTCCGGCTCCCGGAGACGAAGAAGCTGCTTCTTCGCGCAAAGACGATTCTGCCGCTCACAGTGCTTTGCAGTGTGTGTCTTCTGCCGAAAGAGGCCCGGGAGCGGTGCTTAGCTCTGCAGAGCACCGTACCTTCGTCTTTAGCCTCTCTTCTCGTCTACATCTTAGCAAAAAGCTTTTCCACTCTGTCTGGCAAGGAGAAACTGTGCCAGCACAAAAAACGTCTCCCATCGTGTTCTAGAGGCTGCACGGAGGTCTGCCGAGTGTTTTGCAAGAAGAGAAAGAAAGTTGTCCAAAACAGCTTGCAATCGAATGTTCATGTGAATAGAAAAGGCAGGAGAGTGGTCAGGTACTGTTTTCTCTCAGTTGGCAAGCTGCGCACACAATCGCAGTGTTGTACAGCTTGTTTCATCACCTTTGCGAAGCTGCCGCTCTCTCCGGCTCCCGGAGACGAAGAAGCTGCTTCTTCGCGCAAAGACGATTCTGCCGCTCACAGTGCTCTGCGGTGTGCGCCTTCTGCCGAAGGAGATCCGGGAGCGGTGCTTAGCTCTGCAGAGCACCGTACCTTCGTCTTTAGCCTCTCTTCTCGTCTACATCTTAGCAAAAAGCTTTTCCACTCTGTCTGGCAAGGAGAAACTGTGCCAGCACAGAAAACATCTCCCATCGTGTTCTAGAGGCTGCACGGAGGTCTGCCGAGTGTTTTGCAAGAAGAGAAAGAAAGTTGTCCAAAACAGCTTGCAATCGAATGTTCATGTGAATAGAAAAGGCAGGAGAGTGGTCAGGTACTGTTTTCTCTCAGTTGGCAAGCTGCGCACACAATCGCAGTGTTGTACAGCTTGTTTCATCACCTTTGCGAAGTTGCCGCTCTCTCCGGCTCCCGGAGACGAAGAAGCCGCTTCTTCGCGCAAAGATGATTCTGCCGATCACAGTGCTCTGCAGTGTGTGTCTAATGCCGAAAGAGGCCCGGGAGCGGTGCTTAGCTCTGCAGAGCACCGTACCTTCGTCTTTAGCGTCTGTTCTCGTCTACATCTTAGCAAAAAGCTTTTCCACTCTGTCTGGCAAGGAGAAACTGTGCCAGCACAAAAAACATCTCCCATCGTGTTCTAGAGGCTGCACGGAAGTCTGCCGAGTGTTTTGCAAGAAGAGAAAGAAAGTTGTCCAAAACAGCTTGCAATCGAATGTTCATGTGAATAGAAAAGGCAGGAGAGTGGTCAGGTACTGTTTTCTCTCAGTTGGCAAGCTGCGCACACAATCGCAGTGTTGTACAGCTTGTTTCATCACCTTTGCGAAGTTGCCGCTCTCTCCGGCTCCCGGAGACGAAGAAGCTGCTTCTTCGCGCCAAGACGATTCTGCCGCTCACAGTGCTCTGCAGTGTGTGTCTTCTGCCGAAAGAGATCCGGGAGCGGTGCTTAGCTCTGCAGAGCACCGTACCTTCGTCTTTAGCCTCTCTTCTCGTCTACATCTTAGCAAAAAGCTTTTCCACTCTGTCTGGCAAGGAGAAACTGTGCCAGCACAGAAAACATCTCCCATCGTGTTCTAGAGGCTGCACGGAGGTCTGCCGAGTGTTTTGCAAGAAGAGAAAGAAAGAGTTCTAAAACAGCTTGCAATCGAATGTTCATGTGAATAGAAAAGGCAGGAGAGTGGTCAGGTACTGTTTTCTCTCAGTTGGCAAGCTGCGCACACAATCGCAGTGTTGTACAGCTTGTTTCATGACCTTTGCGAAGTTGCCGCTCTCTCCGGCTCCCGGAGACGAAGAAGCTGCTTCTTCGCGCAAAGACGATTCTGCCGCTCACAGTGCTCTGCAGCGTGTGTCTAATGCCGAAAGAGATCCGGGAGCGGTGCTTAGCTCTGCAGAGCACCGTACCTTCGTCTTTAGCGTCTGTTCTCGTCTACATCTTAGCAAAAAGCTTTTCCACTGTGTCTGGCACGGAGAAACTGTGCCAGCACAAAAAACATCTCCCATCATGTTCTAGAGGCTGCACGGAGGTCTGCCGAGTGTTTTGCAAGAAGAGAAAGAAAGTTGTCCAAAACAGCTTGCAATCGAATGTTCATGTGAATAGAAAAGGCAGGATAGTGGTCAGGTACTGTTTTCTCTCAGTTGGCAAGCTGCGCACACAATCGCAGTGTTGTACAGCTTGTTTCATCACCTTTGCGAAGTTGCCGCTCTCTCCGGCTCCCGGAGACGAAGAAGCTGCTTCTTCACGCAAAGACGATTCTGCCGCTCACAGTGCTCTGCGGTGTGCGGCTTCTGCAGAAAGAGGCCCGGGAGCGGTGCTTAGCTCTGCAGAGCACCGTACCTTCGTCTTTAGCCTCTCTTCTCGTCTACATCTTAGCAAAAAGCTTTTCCACTCTGTCTGGCAAGGAGAAACTGTGCCAGCACAAAAAACATCTCCCATCGTGTTCTAGAGGCTGCACGGAGGTCTGCCGAGTGTTTTGCAAGAAGAGAAAGAAAGTTGTCCAAAACAGCTTGCAATCGAATGTTCATGTGAATAGAAAAGGCAGGAGAGTGGTCAGGTACTGTTTTCTCTCAGTTGGCAAGCTGCGCACACAATCGCAGTGTTGTACAGCTTGTTTCATCACCTTTGCGAAGCTGCCGCTCTCTCCGGCTCCCGGAGACGAAGAAGCTGCTTCTTCGCGCAAAGACGATTCTGCCGCTCACAGTGCTTTGCAGTGTGTGTCTTCTGCCGAAAGAGGCCCGGGAGCGGTGCTTAGCTCTGCAGAGCACCGTACCTTCGTCTTTAGCGTCTGTTCTCGTCTACATCTTAGCAAAAAGCTTTTCCACTCTGTCTGGCAAGGAGAAACTGTGCCAGCACAAAAAACGTCTCCCTTCGTGTTCTAGAGGCTGCACGGAGGTCTGCCGAGTGTTTTGCAAGAAGAGAAAGAAAGTTGTCCAAAACAGCTTGCAATCGAATGTTCATGTGAATAGAAAAGGCAGGAGAGTGGTCAGGTACTGTTTTCTCTCAGTTGGCAAGCTGCGCACACAATCGCAGTGTTGTACAGCTTGTTTCATGACCTTTGCGAAGTTGCCGCTCTCTCCGGCTCCCGGAGACGAAGAAGCTGCTTCTTCGCGCAAAGACGATTCTGCCGCTCACAGTGCTCTGCAGCGTGTGTCTAATGCCGAAAGAGATCCGGGAGCGGTGCTTAGCTCTGCAGAGCACCGTACCTTCGTCTTTAGCGTCTGTTCTCGTCTACATCTTAGCAAAAAGCTTTTCCACTGTGTCTGGCACGGAGAAACTGTGCCAGCACAAAAAACATCTCCCATCATGTTCTAGAGGCTGCACGGAGGTCTGCCGAGTGTTTTGCAAGAAGAGAAAGTTGTCCAAAACAGCTTGCAATCGAATGTTCATGTGAATAGAAAAGGCAGGAGAGTGGTCAGGTACTGTTTTCTCTCAGTTGCCAAGCTGCGCACACAATCGCAGTGTTGTACAGCTTGTTTCATCACCTTTGCCACGTTGCCGCTCTCTCCGGCTCCCGGAGACGAAGAAGCTGCTTCTTCGCGCAAAGACGATTCTGCCGCTCACAGTGCTCTGCAGTGTGTGTCTAATGCCGAAAGAGGCCCGGGAGCGGTGCTTAGCTCTGCAGAGCACCGTACCTTCGTCTTTAGCCTCTCTTCTCGTCTACATCTTAGCAAAAAGCTTTTCCACTCTGTCTGGCAAGGAGAAACTGTGCCAGCACAAAAAACATCTCCCATCATGTTCTAGAGGCTGCACGGAGGTCTGCCGAGTGTTTTGCAAGAAGAGAAAGAAAGTTGTCCAAAACAGCTTGCAATTGAATGTTCATGTGAATAGAAAAGGCAGGAGAGTGGTCAGGTACTGTTTTCTCTCAGTTGGCAAGCTGCGCACACAATCGCAGTGTTGTACAGCTTGTTTCATCACCTTTGCGAAGATGCCGCTCTCTCCGGCTCCCGGAGACGAAGAAGCTGCTTCTTCGCGCAAAGACGATTCTGCCGCTCACAGTGCTCTGCGGTGTGCGGCTTCTGCAGAAAGAGGCCCGGGAGCGGTGCTTAGCTCTGCAGAGCACCGTACCTTCGTCTTTAGCCTCTCTTCTCGTCTACATCTTAGCAAAAAGCTTTTCCACTCTGTCTGGCAAGGAGAAACTGTGCCAGCACAAAAAACATCTCCCATCGTGTTCTAGAGGCTGCACGGAGGTCTGCCGAGTGTTTTGCAAGAAGAGAAAGAAAGTTGTCCAAAACAGCTTGCAATCGAATGTTCATGTGAATAGAAAAGGCAGGAGAGTGGTCAGGTACTGTTTTCTCTCAGTTGGCAAGCTGCGCACACAATCGCAGTGTTGTACAGCTTGTTTCATCACCTTTGCGAAGCTGCCGCTCTCTCCGGCTCCCGGAGACGAAGAAGCTGCTTCTTCGCGCAAAGACGATTCTGCCGCTCACAGTGCTTTGCAGTGTGTGTCTTCTGCCGAAAGAGGCCCGGGAGCGGTGCTTAGCTCTGCAGAGCACCGTACCTTCGTCTTTAGCCTCTCTTCTCGTCTACATCTTAGCAAAAAGCTTTTCCACTCTGTCTGGCAAGGAGAAACTGTGCCAGCACAAAAAACGTCTCCCTTCGTGTTCTAGAGGCTGCACGGAGGTCTGCCGAGTGTTTTGCAAGAAGAGAAAGAAAGTTGTCCAAAACAGCTTGCAATCGAATGTTCATGTGAATAGAAAAGGCAGGAGAGTGGTCAGGTACTGTTTTCTCTCAGTTGGCAAGCTGCGCACACAATCGCAGTGTTGTAAAGCTTGTTTCATCACCTTTGCGAAGTTGCCGCTCTCTCCGGCTCCCGGAGACGAAGAAGCTGCTTCTTCGCGCAAAGACGATTCTGCCGCTCACAGTGCTCTGCAGTGTGTGTCTTCTGCCGAAAGAGATCCGGGAGCTGTGCTTAGCTCTGCAGAGCACCGTACCTTCGTCTTTAGCCTCTCTTCTCGTCTACATCTTAGCAAAAAGCTTTTCCACTGTGTCTGGCAAGGAGAAACTGTGCCAGCACAGAAAACATCTCCCATCGTGTTCTAGAGGCTGCACGGAGGTCTGCCGCGTGTTTTGCAAGAAGAGAAAGAAAGTTGTCCAAAACAGCTTGCAATCGAATGTTCATGTGAATAGAAAAGGCAGGAGAGTGGTCAGGGACTGTTTTCTCTCAGTTGGCAAGCTGCGCACACAATCGCAGTGTTGTACAGCTTGTTTCATCACCTTTGCCAAGTTGCCGCTCTCTCCGGCTCCCGGAGACGAAGAAGCTGCTTCTTCGCGCAAAGATGATTCTGCCGCTCACAGTGCTCTGCAGTGTGTGTCTTCTGCCGAAAGAGATCCGGGAGCTGTGCTTAGCTCTGCAGAGCACCGTACCTTCGTCTTTAGCCTCTCTTCTCGTCTACATCTTAGCAAAAAGCTTTTCCACTCTGTCTGGCAAGGAGAAACTGTGCCAGCACAGAAAACATCTCCCATCGTGTTCTAGAGGCTGCACGGAGGTCTGCCGAGTGTTTTGCAAGAAGAGAAAAAAAGTTGTCCAAAACAGCTTGCAATCGAATGTTCATGTGAATAGAAAAGGCAGGAGAGTGGTCAGGTACTGTTTTCTCTCAGTTGGCAAGCTGCGCACACAATCGCAGTGTTGTACAGCTTGTTTCATCACCTTTGCGAAGCTGCCGCTCTCTCCGGCTCCCGGAGACGAAGAAGCTGCTTCTTCGCACAAAGACGATTCTGCCGCTCACAGTGCTCTGCAGCGTGTGTCTAATGCCGAAAGAGATCCGGGAGCGGTGCTTAGCTCTGCAGAGCACCGTACCTTCGTCTTTAGCGTCTGTTCTCGTCTACATCTTAGCAAAAAGCTTTTCCACTCTGTCTGGCAAGGAGAAACTGTGCCAGCACAAAAAACATCTCCCATCTTGTTCTAGAGGCTGCACGGAGGTCTGCCGAGTGTTTTGCAAGAAGAGAAAGTTGTCCAAAACAGCTTGCAATCGAATGTTCATGTGAATAGAAAAGGCAGGAGAGTGGTCAGGTACTGTTTTCTCTCAGTTGCCAAGCTGCGCACACAATCGCAGTGTTGTACAGCTTGTTTCATCACCTTTGCCAAGTTGCCGCTCTCTCCGGCTCCCGGAGACGAAGAAGCTGCTTCTTCGCGCAAAGACGATTCTGCCGCTCACAGTGCTCTGCAGTGTGTGTCTAATGCCGAAAGAGGCCCGGGAGCGGTGCTTAGCTCTGCAGAGCACCGTACCTTCGTCTTTAGCCTCTCTTCTCGTCTACATCTTAGCAAAAAGCTTTTCCACTCTGTCTGACAAGGAGAAACTGTGCCAGCACAAAAAACATCTCCCATCGTGTTCTAGAGGCTGCACGGAGGTCTGCCGAGTGTTTTGCAAGAAGAGAAAGAAAGTTGTCCAAAACAGCTTGCAATTGAATGTTCATGTGAATAGAAAAGGCAGGAGAGTGGTCAGGTACTGTTTTCTCTCAGTTGGCAAGCTGCGCACACAATCGCAGTGTTGTACAGCTTGTTTCATCACCTTTGCGAAGTTGCTGCTCTCTCCGGCTCCCGGAGACGAAGAAGCTGCTTCTTCGCGCAAAGGCGATTCTGCCGCTCACAGTGCTCTGCAGTGTGTGTCTTCTGCCGAAAGAGATCCGGGAGCGGTGCTTAGCTCTGCAGAGCACCGTACCTTCGTCTTTAGCCTCTCTTCTCGTCTACATCTTAGCAAAAAGCTTTTCCACTCTGTCTGGCAAGGAGAAACTGTGCCAGCACAGAAAACATCTCCCATCGTGTTCTAGAGGCTGCACGGAGGTCTGCCGAGTGTTTTGCAAGAAGAGAAAGAAAGTTGTCCAAAACAGCTTGCAATCGAATGTTCATGTGAATAGAAAAGGCAGGAGAGTGGTCAGGTACTGTTTTCTCTCAGTTGGCAAGCTGCGCACACAATCGCAGTGTTGTACAGCTTGTTTCATCACCTTTGCCAAGTTGCCGCTCTCTCCGGCTCCCGGAGACGAAGAAGCTGCTTCTTCGCGCAAAGACGATTCTGCCGCTCACAGTGCTCTGCAGCGTGTGTCTAATGCCGAAAGAGATCCGGGAGCGGTGCTTAGCTCTGCAGAGCACCGTACCTTCGTCTTTAGCCTCTCTTCTCGTCTACATCTTAGCAAAAAGCTTTTCCACTGTGTCTGGCACGGAGAAACTGTGCCAGCACAAAAAACATCTCCCATCATGTTCTAGAGGCTGCACGGAGGTCTGCCGAGTGTTTTGCAAGAAGAGAAAGAAAGTTGTCCAAAACAGCTTGCAATCGAATGTTCATGTGAATAGAAAAGGCAGGAGAGTGGTCAGGGACTGTTTTCTCTCAGTTGGCAAGCTGCGCACACAATCGCAGTGTTGTACAGCTTGTTTCATCACCTTTGCCAAGTTGCCGCTCTCTCCGGCTCCCGGAGACGAAGAAGCTGCTTCTTCGCGCAAAGATGATTCTGCCACTCACAGTGCTCTGCAGTGTGTGTCTTCTGCCGAAAGAGATCCGGGAGCTGTGCTTAGCTCTGCAGAGCACCGTACCTTCGTCTTTAGCCTCTCTTCTCGTCTACATCTTAGCAAAAAGCTTTTCCACTCTGTCTGGCAAGGAGAAACTGTGCCAGCACAGAAAACATCTCCCATCGTGTTCTAGAGGCTGCACGGAGGTCTGCCGAGTGTTTTGCAAGAAGAGAAAGAAAGTTGTCCAAAACAGCTTGCAATCGAATGTTCATGTGAATAGAAAAGGCAGGAGAGTGGTCAGGTACTGTTTTCTCTCAGTTGGCAAGCTGCGCACACAATCGCAGTGTTGTACAGCTTGTTTCATCACCTTTGCGAAGCTGCCGCTCTCTCCGGCTCCCGGAGACGAAGAAGCTGCTTCTTCGCACAAAGACGATTCTGCCGCTCACAGTGCTCTGCAGCGTGTGTCTAATGCCGAAAGAGGCCCGGGAGCGGTGCTTAGCTCTGCAGAGCACCGTACCTTCGTCTTTAGCGTCTGTTCTCGTCTACATCTTAGCAAAAAGCTTTTCCACTCTGTCTGGCAAGGAGAAACTGTGCCAGCACAAAAAACATCTCCCATCGTGTTCTAGAGGCTGCACGGAGGTCTGCCGAGTGTTTTGCAAGAAGAGAAAGAAAGTTGTCCAAAACAGCTTGCAATCGAATGTTCATGTGAATAGAAAAGGCAGGAGAGTGGTCAGGTACTGTTTTCTCTCAGTTGGCAAGCTGCGCACACAATCGCAGTGTTGTACAGCTTGTTTCATCACCTTTGCGAAGTTGCCGCTCTCTCCGGCTCCCGGAGACGAAGAAGCTGCTTCTTCGCGCAAAGACGATTCTACCGCTCACAGTGCTCTGCAGCGTGTGTCTAATGCCGAAAGAGGCCCGGGAGCGGTGCTTAGCTCTGCAGAGCACCGTACCTTCGTCTTTAGCGTCTGTTCTCGTCTACATCTTAGCAAAAAGCTTTTCCACTCTGTCTGGCAAGGAGAAACTGTGCCAGCACAAAAAACATCTCCCATCGTGTTCTAGAGGCTGCACGGAGGTCTGCCGAGTGTTTTGCAAGAAGAGAAACAAAGTTGTCCAAAACAGCTTGCAATCGAATGTTCATGTGAATAGAAAAGGCAGGAGAGTTGTCAGGTACTGTTTTCTCTCAATTGGCAAGCTGCGCACACAATCGCAGTGTTGTACAGCTTGTTTCATCACCTTTGCGAAGTTGCCGCTCTCTCCGGCTCCCGGAGACGAAGAAGCTGCTTCTTCGCGCAAAGACGATTCTGCCGCTCACAGTGCTCTGCGGTGTGCGGCTTCTGCAGAAAGAGGCCCGGGAGCGGTGCTTAGCTCTGCAGAGCACCGTACCTTCGTCTTTAGCCTCTCTTCTCGTCTACATCTTAGCAAAAAGCTTTTCCACTCTGTCTGGCAAGGAGAAACTGTGCCAGCACAGAAAACATCTCCCATCGTGTTCTAGAGGCTGCACGGAGGTCTGCCGAGTGTTTTGCAAGAAGAGAAAGAAAGTTGTCCAAAACAGCTTGCAATCGAATGTTCATGTGAATAGAAAAGGCAGGAGAGTGGTCAGGTACTGTTTTCTCTCAGTTGGCAAGCTGCGCACACAATCGCAGTGTTGTACAGCTTGTTTCATCACCTTTGCGAAGTTGCCGCTCTCTCCGGCTCCCGGAGACGAAGAAGCTGCTTCTTCGCGCAAAGACGATTCTGCCGCTCACAGTGCTCTGCGGTGTGCGGCTTCTGAAGAAAGAGGCCCGGGAGCGGTGCTTAGCTCTGCAGAGCACCGTACCTTCGTCTTTAGCCTCTCTTCTCGTCTACATCTTAGCAAAAAGCTTTTCCACTCTGTCTGGCAAGGAGAAACTGTGCCAGCACAAAAAACATCTCCCATCGTGTTCTAGAGGCTGCACGGAGGTCTGCCGAGTGTTTTGCAAGAAGAGAAAGAAAGTTGTCCAAAACAGCTTGCAATCGAATGTTCATGTGAATAGAAAAGGCAGCAGAGTGGTCAGGTACTGTTTTCTCTCAGTTGGCAAGCTGCGCACACAATCGCAGTGTTGTACAGCTTGTTTCATCACCTTTGCGAAGTTGCCGCTCTCTCCGGCTCCCGGAGACGAAGAAGCTGCTTCTTCGCGCAAAGACGATTCTGCCGCTCACAGTGCTCTGCAGTGTGTGTCTAATGCCGAAAGAGGCCCGGGAGCGGTGCTTAGCTCTGCAGAGCACCGTACCTTCGTCTTTAGCCTCTCTTCTCGTCTACATCTTAGCAAAAAGCTTTTCCACTCTGTCTGGCAAGGAGAAACTGTGCCAGCACAAAAAACATCTCCCATCATGTTCTAGAGGCTGCATGGAGGTCTGCCGAGTGTTTTGCAAGAAGAGAAAGAAAGTTGTCCAAAACAGCTTGCAATTGAATGTTCATGTGAATAGAAAAGGCAGGAGAGTGGTCAGGTACTGTTTTCTCTCAGTTGGCAAGCTGCGCACACAATCGCAGTGTTGTACAGCTTGTTTCATCACCTTTGCGAAGTTGCCGCTCTCTCCGGCTCCCGGAGACGAAGAAGCTGCTTCTTCGCGCAAAGACGATTCTGCCGCTCACAGTGCTCTGCAGTGTGTGTCTTCTGCCGAAAGAGATCCGGGAGCGGTGCTTAGCTCTGCAGAGCACCGTACCTTCGTCTTTAGCCTCTCTTCTCGTCTACATCTTAGCAAAAAGCTTTTCCACTCTGTCTGGCAAGGAGAAACTGTGCCAGCACAGAAAACATCTCCCATCGTGTTCTAGAGGCTGCACGGAGGTCTGCCGAGTGTTTTGCAAGAAGAGAAAGAAAGTTGTCCAAAACAGCTTGCAATCGAATGTTCATGTGAATAGAAAAGGCAGGAGAGTGGTCAGGTACTGTTTTCTCTCAGTTGGCAAGCTGCGCACACAATCGCAGTGTTGTACAGCTTGTTTCATCACCTTTGCGAAGTTGCCGCTCTCTCCGGCTCCCGGAGACGAAGAAGCTGCTTCTTCGCGCAAAGACGATTCTGCCGCTCACAGTGCTCTGCGGTGTGCGGCTTCTGAAGAAAGAGGCCCGGGAGCGGTGCTTAGCTCTGCAGAGCACCGTACCTTCGTCTTTAGCCTCTCTTCTCGTCTACATCTTAGCAAAAAGCTTTTCCACTCTGTCTGGCAAGGAGAAACTGTGCCAGCACAAAAAACATCTCCCATCGTGTTCTAGAGGCTGCACGGAGGTCTGCCGAGTGTTTTGCAAGAAGAGAAAGAAAGTTGTCCAAAACAGCTTGCAATCGAATGTTCATGTGAATAGAAAAGGCAGCAGAGTGGTCAGGTACTGTTTTCTCTCAGTTGGCAAGCTGCGCACACAATCGCAGTGTTGTACAGCTTGTTTCATCACCTTTGCGAAGTTGCCGCTCTCTCCGGCTCCCGGAGACGAAGAAGCTGCTTCTTCGCGCAAAGACGATTCTGCCGCTCACAGTGCTCTGCAGTGTGTGTCTAATGCCGAAAGAGGCCCGGGAGCGGTGCTTAGCTCTGCAGAGCACCGTACCTTCGTCTTTAGCCTCTCTTCTCGTCTACATCTTAGCAAAAAGCTTTTCCACTCTGTCTGGCAAGGAGAAACTGTGCCAGCACAAAAAACATCTCCCATCATGTTCTAGAGGCTGCATGGAGGTCTGCCGAGTGTTTTGCAAGAAGAGAAAGAAAGTTGTCCAAAACAGCTTGCAATTGAATGTTCATGTGAATAGAAAAGGCAGGAGAGTGGTCAGGTACTGTTTTCTCTCAGTTGGCAAGCTGCGCACACAATCGCAGTGTTGTACAGCTTGTTTCATCACCTTTGCGAAGTTGCCGCTCTCTCCGGCTCCCGGAGACGAAGAAGCTGCTTCTTCGCGCAAAGACGATTCTGCCGCTCACAGTGCTCTGCAGTGTGTGTCTTCTGCCGAAAGAGATCCGGGAGCGGTGCTTAGCTCTGCAGAGCACCGTACCTTCGTCTTTAGCCTCTCTTCTCGTCTACATCTTAGCAAAAAGCTTTTCCACTCTGTCTGGCAAGGAGAAACTGTGCCAGCACAGAAAACATCTCCCATCGTGTTCTAGAGGCTGCACGGAGGTCTGCCGAGTGTTTTGCAAGAAGAGAAAGAAAGTTGTCCAAAACAGCTTGCAATCGAATGTTCATGTGAATAGAAAAGGCAGGAGAGTGGTCAGGTACTGTTTTCTCTCAGTTGGCAAGCTGCGCACACAATCGCAGTGTTGTACAGCTTGTTTCATCACCTTTGCGAAGTTGCCGCTCTCTCCGGCTCCCGGAGACGAAGAAGCTGCTTCTTCGCGCAAAGACGATTCTGCCGCTCACAGTGCTCTGCAGCGTGTGTCTAATGCCGAAAGAGATCCGGGAGCGGTGCTTAGCTCTGCAGAGCACCGTACCTTCGTCTTTAGCGTCTGTTCTCGTCTACATCTTAGCAAAAAGCTTTTCCACTGTGTCTGGCAAGGAGAAACTGTGCCAGCACAGAAAACATCTCCCATCGTGTTCTAGAGGCTGCACGGAGGTCTGCCGAGTGTTTTGCAAGAAGAGAAAGAAAGTTGTCCAAAACAGCTTGCAATCGAATGTTCATGTGAATAGAAAAGGCAGGAGAGTGGTCAGGTACTGTTTTCTCTCAGTTGGCAAGCTGCGCACACAATCGCAGTGTTGTACAGCTTGTTTCATCACCTTTGCGAAGTTGCCGCTCTCTCCGGCTCCCGGAGACGAAGAAGCTGCTTCTTCGCGCAAAGACGATTCTGCCGCTCACAGTGCTCTGCAGTGTGTGTCTTCTGCCGAAAGAGATCCGGGCGCGGTGCTTAGCTCTGCAGAGCACCGTACCTTCGTCTTTAGCCTCTCTTCTCGTCTACATCTTAGCAAAAAGCTTTTCCACTCTGTCTGGCAAGGAGAAACTGTGCCAGCACAGAAAACATCTCCCATCGTGTTCTAGAGGCTGCACGGAGGTCTGCCGAGTGTTTTGCAAGAAGAGAAAGAAAGTTGTCCAAAACAGCTTGCAATCGAATGTTCATGTGAATAGAAAAGGCAGGAGAGTGGTCAGGTACTGTTTTCTCTCAGTTGGCAAGCTGCGCACACAATCGCAGTGTTGTAAAGCTTGTTTCATCACCTTTGCGAAGTTGCCGCTCTCTCCGGCTCCCGGAGACGAAGAAGCTGCTTCTTCGCGCAAAGACGATTCTGCCGCTCACAGTGCTCTGCGGTGTGCGGCTTCTGCCGAAAGAGGCCCGGGAGCGGTGCTTAGCTCTGCAGAGCACCGTACCTTCGTCTTTAGCCTCTCTTCTCGTCTACATCTTAGCAAAAAGCTTTTCCACTCTGTCTGGCAAGGAGAAACTGTGCCAGCACAGAAAACATCTCCCATCGTGTTCTAGAGGCTGCACGGAGGTCTGCCGAGTGTTTTGCAAGAAGAGAAAGAAAGTTGTCCAAAACAGCTTGCAATCGAATGTTCATGTGAATAGAAAAGGCAGGAGAGTGGTCAGGTACTGTTTTCTCTCAGTTGGCAAGCTGCGCACACAATCGCAGTGTTGTACAGCTTGTTTCATCACCTTTGCGAAGTTGCCGCTCTCTCCGGCTCCCGGAGACGAAGAAGCTGCTTCTTCGCGCAAAGACGATTCTGCCGCTCACAGTGCTCTGCAGCGTGTGTCTAATGCCGAAAGAGATCCGGGAGCGGTGCTTAGCTCTGCAGAGCACCGTACCTTCGTCTTTAGCGTCTGTTCTCGTCTACATCTTAGCAAAAAGCTTTTCCACTGTGTCTGGCACGGAGAAACTGTGCCAGCACAAAAAACATCTCCCATCGTGTTCTAGAGGCTGCACGGAGGTCTGCCGAGTGTTTTGCAAGAAGAGAAAGAAAGTTGTCCAAAACAGCTTGCAATCGAATGTTCATGTGAATAGAAAAGGCAGGAGAGTGGTCAGGTACTGTTTTCTCTCAGTTGGCAAGCTGCGCACACAATCGCAGTGTTGTACAGCTTGTTTCATCACCTTTGCGAAGTTGCCGCTCTCTCCGGCTCCCGGAGACGAAGAAGCTGCTTCTTCGCGCAAAGACGATTCTGCCGCTCACAGTGCTCTGCAGTGTGTGTCTTCTGCCGAAAGAGATCCGGGAGCGGTGCTTAGCTCTGCAGAGCACCGTACCTTCGTCTTTAGCCTCTCTTCTCGTCTACATCTTAGCAAAAAGCTTTTCCACTCTGTCTGGCAAGGAGAAACTGTGCCAGCACAGAAAACATCTCCCATCGTGTTCTAGAGGCTGCACGGAGGTCTGCCGAGTGTTTTGCAAGAAGAGAAAGAAAGTTGTCCAAAACAGCTTGCAATCGAATGTTCATGTGAATAGAAAAGGCAGGAGAGTGGTCAGGTACTGTTTTCTCTCAGTTGGCAAGCTGCGCACACAATCGCAGTGTTGTACAGCTTGTTTCATCACCTTTGCGAAGTTGCCGCTCTCTCCGGCTCCCGGAGACGAAGAAGCTGCTTCTTCGCGCAAAGACGATTCTGCCGCTCACAGTGCTCTGCGGTGTGCGGCTTCTGCAGAAAGAGGCCCGGGAGCGGTGCTTAGCTCTGCAGAGCACCGTACCTTCGTCTTTAGCCTCTCTTCTCGTCTAAATCTTAGCAAAAAGCTTTTCCACTCTGTCTGGCAAGGAGAAACTGTGCCAGCACAGAAAACATCTCCCATCGTGTTCTAGAGGCTGCACGGAGGTCTGCCGAGTGTTTTGCAAGAAGAGAAAGAAAGTTGTCCAAAACAGCTTGCAATCGAATGTTCATGTGAATAGAAAAGGCAGGAGAGTGGTCAGGTACTGTTTTCTCTCAGTTGGCAAGCTGCGCACACAATCGCACTTTTGTACAGCTTGTTTCATCACCTTTGCGAAGCTGCCGCTCTCTCCGGCTCCCGGAGACGAAGAAGCTGCTTCTTCGCGCAAAGACGATTCTGCCGCTCACAGTGCTCTGCAGTGTGTGTCTAATGCCGAAAGAGGCCCGGGAGCGGTGCTTAGCTCTGCAGAGCACGGTACCTTCGTCTTTAGCCTCTCTTCTCGTCTACATCTTAGCAAAAAGCTTTTCCACTCTGTCTGGCAAGGAGAAACTGTGCCAGCACAGAAAACATCTCCCATCGTGTTCTAGAGGCTGCACGGAGGTCTGCCGAGTGTTTTGCAAGAAGAGAAAGAAAGTTGTCCAAAACAGCTTGCAATCGAATGTTCATGTGAATAGAAAAGGCAGGAGAGTGGTCAGGTACTGTTTTCTCTCAGTTGGCAAGCTGCGCACACAATCGCAGTGTTGTACAGCTTGTTTCATCACCTTTGCCAAGTTGCCGCTCTCTCCGGCTCCCGGAGACGAAGAAGCTGCTTCTTCGCGCAAAGACGATTCTGCCGCTCACAGTGCTCTGCAGTGTGTGTCTACTGCCGAAAGAGGCCCGGGAGCGGTGCTTAGCTCTGCAGAGCACCGTACCTTCGTCTTTAGCCTCTCTTCTCGTCTACATCTTAGCAAAAAGCTTTTCCACTGTGTCTGGCAAGGAGAAACTGTGCCAGCACAAAAAACATCTCCCATCGTGTTCTAGAGGCTGCACGGAGGTCTGCCGAGTGTTTTGCAAGAAGAGAAAGAAAGTTGTCCAAAACAGCTTGCAATCGAATGTTCATGTGAATAGAAAAGGCAGGAGAGTGGTCAGGTACTGTTTTCTCTCAGTTGGCAAGCTGCGCACACAATCGCAGTGTTGTACAGCTTGTTTCATCACCTTTGCCAAGTTGCCGCTCTCTCCGGCTCCCGGAGACGAAGAAGCTGCTTCTTCGCTCAAAGACGATTCTGCCGCTCACAGTGCTCTGCAGTGTGTGTCTAATGCCGAAAGAGGCCCGGGAGCGGTGCCTAGCTCTGCAGAGCACCGTACCTTCGTCTTTAGCGTCTCTTCTCGTCTACATCTTAGCAAAAAGCTTTTCCACTGTGTCTGGCAAGGAGAAACTGTGCCATCACAAAAAACATCTCCCATCGTGTTCTAGAGGCTGCACGGAGGTCTGCCGAGTGTTTTGCAAGAAGAGAAAGAAAGTTGTCCAAAACAGCTTGCAATCGAATGTTCATGTGAATAGAAAAGGCAGGAGAGTGGTCAGGCACTGTTTTCTCTCAGTTGGCAAGCTGCGCAAACAATCGCAGTGTTGTACAGCTTGTTTCATCACCTTTGCCAAGCTGCCGCTCTCTCCGGCTCCCGGAGACGAAGAAGCTGCTTCTTCGCGCAAAGACGATTCTGCCGCTCACAGTGCTCTGCAGCGTGTGTCTAATGCCGAAAGAGATCCGGGAGCGGTGCTTAGCTCTGCAGAGCACCGTACCTTCGTCTTTAGCGTCTGTTCTCGTCTACATCTTAGCAAAAAGCTTTTCCACTGTGTCTGGCACGGAGAAACTGTGCCAGCACAAAAAACATCTCCCATCGTGTTCTAGAGGCTGCACGGAGGTCTGCCGAGTGTTTTGCAAGAAGAGAAAGAAAGTTGTCCAAAACAGCTTGCAATCGAATGTTCATGTGAATAGAAAAGGCAGGAGAGTGGTCAGGTACTGTTTTCTCTCAGTTGGCAAGCTGCGCACACAATCGCAGTGTTGTACAGCTTGTTTCATCACCTTTGCGAAGTTGCCGCTCTCTCTGGCTCCCGGAGACGAAGAAGCTGCTTCTTCGCGCAAAGACGATTCTGCCGCTCACAGTGCTCTGCAGTGTGTGTCTTCTGCCGAAAGAGATCCGGGAGCGGTGCTTAGCTCTGCAGAGCACCGTACCTTCGTCTTTAGCCTCTCTTCTCGTCTACATCTTAGCAAAAAGCTTTTCCACTGTGTCTGGCAAGGAGAAACTGTGCCAGCACAGAAAACATCTCCCATCGTGTTCTAGAGGCTGCACGGAGGTCTGCCGAGTGTTTTGCAAGAAGAGAAAGAAAGTTGTCCAAAACAGCTTGCAATCGAATGTTCATGTGAATAGAAAAGGCAGGAGAGTGGTCAGGTACTGTTTTCTCTCAGTTGGCAAGCTGCGCACACAATCGCAGTGTTGTACAGCTTGTTTCATCACCTTTGCGAAGTTGCCGCTCTCTCCGGCTCCCGGAGACGAAGAAGCTGCTTCTTCGCGCCAAGACGATTCTGCCGCTCACAGTGCTCTGCGGTGTGCGGCTTCTGCAGAAAGAGGCCCGGGAGCGGTGCTTAGCTCTGCAGAGCACCGTACCTTCGTCTTTAGCCTCTCTTCTCGTCTACATCTTAGCCAAAAGCTTTTCCACTCTGTCTGGCAAGGAGAAACTGTGCCAGCACAAAAAACATCTCCCATCGTGTTCTAGAGGCTGCACGGAGGTCTGCCGAGTGTTTTGCAAGAAGAGAAAGAAAGTTGTCCAAAACAGCTTGCAATCGAATGTTCATGTGAATAGAAAAGGCAGGAGAGTGGTCAGGTACTGTTTTCTCTCAGTTGGCAAGCTGCGCACACAATCGCAGTGTTGTACAGCTTGTTTCATCACCTTTGCGAAGCTGCCGCTCTCTCCGGCTCCCGGAGACGAAGAAGCTGCTTCTTCGCGCAAAGACGATTCTGCCGCTCACAGTGCTCTGCAGTGTGTGTCTAATGCCGAAAGAGGCCCGCAGCGGTGCTTAGCTCTGCAGAGCACGGTACCTTCGTCTTTAGCCTCTCTTCTCGTCTACATCTTAGCAAAAAGCTTTTCCACTCTGTCTGGCAAGGAGAAACTGTGCCAGCACAGAAAACATCTCCCATCGTGTTCTAGAGGCTGCACGGAGGTCTGCCGAGTGTTTTGCAAGAAGAGAAAGAAAGTTGTCCAAAACAGCTTGCAATCGAATGTTCATGTGAATAGAAAAGGCAGGAGAGTGGTCAGGTACTGTTTTCTCTCAGTTGGCAAGCTGCGCACACAATCGCAGTGTTGTAAAGCTTGTTTCATCACCTTTGCCAAGTTGCCGCTCTCTCCGGCTCCCGGAGACGAAGAAGCTGCTTCTTCGCGCAAAGACGATTCTGCCGCTCACAGTGCTCTGCAGTGTGTGTCTTCTGCCGAAAGAGATCCGGGAGCTGTGCTTAGCTCTGCAGAGCACCGTACCTTCGTCTTTAGCATCTCTTCTCGTCTACATCTTAGCAAAAAGCTTTTCCACTGTGTCTGGCAAGGAGAAAATGTGCCAGCACAGAAAACATCTCCCATCGTGTTCTAGAGGCTGCACGGAGGTCTGCCGAGTGTTTTGCAAGAAGAGAAAGAAAGTTGTCCAAAACAGCTTGCAATCGAATGTTCATGTGAATAGAAAAGGCAGGAGAGTGGTCAGGTACTGTTTTCTCTCAGTTGGCAAGCTGCGCACACAATCGCAGTGTTGTACAGCTTGTTTCATCACCTTTGCCAAGTTGCCGCTCTCTCCGGCTCCCGGAGACGAAGAAGCTGCTTCTTCGCGCAAAGACGATTCTGCCGCTCACAGTGCTCTGCAGTGTGTGTCTTCTGCCGAAAGAGATCCGGGAGCTGTGCTTAGCTCTGCAGAGCACCGTACCTTCGTCTTTAGCCTCTCTTCTCGTCTACATCTTAGCAAAAAGCTTTTCCACTCTGTCTGGCAAGGAGAAACTGTGCCAGCACAGAAAACATCTCCCATCGTGTTCTAGAGGCTGCACAGATGTCTGCCGAGTGTTTTGCAAGAAAAGAAAGAAAGTTGTCCAAAACAGCTTGCAATCGAATGTTCATGTGAATAGAAAAGGCAGGAGAGTGGTCAGGTACTGTTTTCTCTCAGTTGGCAAGCTGCGCACACAATCGCAGTGTTGTACAGCTTGTTTCATCACCTTTGCGAAGTTGCCGCTCTCTCCAGCTCCCGGAGACGAAGAAGCTGCTTCTTCGCGCAAAGACGATTCTGCCGCTCACAGTGCTCTGCGGTGTGCGGCTTCTGCAGAAAGAGGCCCGGGAGCGGTGCTTAGCTCTGCAGAGCACCGTACCTTCGTCTTTAGCCTCTCTTCTCGTCTACATCTTAGCAAAAAGCTTTTCCACTCTGTCTGACAAGGAGAAACTGTGCCAGCACAAAAAACATCTCCCATCGTGTTCTAGAGGCTGCACGGAGGTCTGCCGAGTGTTTTGCAAGAAGAGAAAGAAAGTTGTCCAAAACAGCTTGCAATCGAATGTTCATGTGAATAGAAAAGGCAGGAGAGTGGTCAGGTACTGTTTTCTCTCAGTTGCCAAGCTGCGCACACAATCGCAGTGTTGTACAGCTTGTTTCATCACCTTTGCCAAGTTGCCGCTCTCTCCGGCTCCCGGAGACGAAGAAGCTGCTTCTTCGCGCAAAGACGATTCTGCCGCTCACAGTGCTCTGCAGTGTGTGTCTAATGCCGAAAGAGGCCCAGGAGCGGTGCTTAGCTCTGCAGAGCACCGTACCTTCGTCTTTAGCGTCTCTTCTCGTCTACATCTTAGCAAAAAGCTTTTCCACTGTGTCTGGCAAGGAGAAACTGTGCCAGCACAAAAAACATCTCCCATCGTGTTCTAGAGGCTGCACGGAGGTCTGCCGAGTGTTTTGCAAGAAGAGAAAGAAAGTTGTCCAAAACAGCTTGCAATCGAATGTTCATGTGAATAGAAAAGGCAGGAGAGTGGTCAGGTACTGTTTTCTCTCAGTTGGCAAGCTGCGCACACAATAGCAGTGTTGTACAGCTTGTTTCATCACCTTTGCGAAGTTGCCGCTCTCTCCGGCTCCCGGAGACGAAGAAGCTGCTTCTTCGCGCAAAGACGATTCTGCCGCTCACAGTGCTCTGCAGTGTGTGTCTACTGCCGAAAGAGATCCGGGAGCGGTGCTTAGCTCTGCAGAGCACCGTACCTTCGTCTTTAGCCTCTCTTCTCGTCTACATCTTAGCAAAAAGCTTTTCCACTGTGTCTGGCAAGGAGAAACTGTGCCAGCACAGAAAACATCTCCCATCGTGTTCTAGAGGCTGCACGGAGGTCTGCCGAGTGTTTTGCAAGAAGAGAAAGAAAGTTGTCCAAAACAGCTTGCAATCGAATGTTCATGTGAATAGAAAAGGCAGGAGAGTGGTCAGGTACTGTTTTCTCTCCGTTGGCAAGCTGCGCACACAATCGCAGTGTTGTACAGCTTGTTTCATCACCTTTGCGAAGTTGCCGCTCTCTCCGGCTCCCGGAGACGAAGAAGCTGCTTCTTCGCGCAAAGACGATTCTGCCGCTCACAGTGCTCTGCAGCCTGTGTCTAATGCCGAAAGAGGCCAGGGAGCGGTGCTTAGCTCTGCAGAGCACCGTACCTTCGTCTTTAGCGTCTGTTCTCGTCTACATCTTAGCAAAAAGCTTTTCCACTGTGTCTGGCAAGGAGAAACTGTGCCAGCACAAAAAACATCTCCCATCGTGTTCTAGAGGCTGCAAGGAGGTCTGCCGAGTGTTTTGCAAGAAGAGAAAGAAAGTTGTCCAAAACAGCTTGCAATCGAATGTTCATGTGAATAGAAAAGGCAGGAGAGTGGTCAGGTACTGTTTTCTCTCAGTTGCCAAGCTGCGCACACAATCGCAGTGTTGTACAGCTTGTTTCATCACCTTTGCGAAGTTGCCGCTCTCTCCGGCTCCCGGAGACGAAGAAGCTGCTTCTTCGCGCAAAGACGATTCTGCCGCTCACAGTGCTCTGCAGTGTGTGTCTTCTGCCGAAAGAGATCCGGGAGCTGTGCTTAGCTCTGCAGAGCACCGTACCTTCGTCTTTAGCCTCTCTTCTCGTCTACATCTTAGCAAAAAGCTTTTCCACTGTGTCTGGCAAGGAGAAACTGTGCCAGCACAAAAAACATCTCCCATCGTGTTCTAGAGGCTGCACGGAGGTCTGCCGAGTGTTTTGCAAGAAGAGAAAGAAAGTTGTCCAAAACAGCTTGCAATCGAATGTTCATGTGAATAGAAAAGGCAGGAGAGTGGTCAGGTACTGTTTTCTCTCAGTTGGCAAGCTGCGCACACAATCGCAGTGTTGTACAGCTTGTTTCATCACCTTTGCCAAGCTGCCGCTCTCTCCGGCTCCCGGAGACGAAGAAGCTGCTTCTTCGCGCAAAGACGATTCTGCCGCTCACAGTGCTCTGCGGTGTGCGGCTTCTGCAGAAAGAGGCCCGGGAGCGGTGCTTAGCTCTGCAGAGCACCGTACCTTCGTCTTTAGCCTCTCTTCTCGTCTACATCTTAGCAAAAAGCTTTTCCACTCTGTCTGACAAGGAGAAACTGTGCCAGCACAAAAAACATCTCCCATCGTGTTCTAGAGGCTGCACGGAGGTCTGCCGAGTGTTTTGCAAGAAGAGAAAGAAAGTTGTCCAAAACAGCTTGCAATCGAATGTTCATGTGAATAGAAAAGGCAGGAGAGTGGTCAGGTACTGTTTTCTCTCAGTTGGCAAGCTGCGCACACAATCGCAGTGTTGTACAGCTTGTTTCATTACCTTTGCGAAGTTGCCGCTCTCTCCGGCTCCCGGAGACGAAGAAGCTGCTTCTTCGCGCAAAGACGATTCTACCGCTCACAGTGCTCTGCAGTGTGTGTCTTCTGCCGAAAGAGATCCGGGAGCGGTGCTTAGCTCTGCAGAGCACCGTACCTTCGTCTTTAGCCTCTCTTCTCGTCTACATCTTAGCAAAAAGCTTTTCCACTCTGTCTGGCAAGGAGAAACTGTGCCAGCACAGAAAACATCTCCCATCGTGTTCTAGAGGCTGCACGGAGGTCTGCCGAGTGTTTTGCAAGAAGAGAAAGAAAGTTGTCCAAAACAGCTTGCAATCGAATGTTCATGTGAATAGAAAAGGCAGGAGAGTGGTCAGGTACTGTTTTCTCTCAGTTGGCAAGCTGCGCACACAATCGCAGTGTTGTACAGCTTGTTTCATCACCTTTGCGAAGTTGCCGCTCTCTCCGGCTCCCGGAGACGAAGAAGCTGCTTCTTCGCGCCAAGACGATTCTGCCGCTCACAGTGCTCTGCGGTGTGCGGCTTCTGCAGAAAGAGGCCCGGAAGCGGTGCTTAGCTCTGCAGAGCACCGTACCTTCGTCTTTAGCCTCTCTTCTCGTCTACATCTTAGCAAAAAGCTTTTCCACTCTGTCTGGCAAGGAGAAACTGTGCCAGCACAAAAAACATCTCCCATCGTGTTCTAGAGGCTGCACGGAGGTCTGCCGAGTGTTTTGCAAGAAGAGAAAGAAAGTTGTCCAAAACAGCTTGCAATCGAATGTTCATGTGAATAGAAAAGGCAGGAGAGTGGTCAGGTACTGTTTTCTCTCAGTTGGCAAGCTGCGCACACAATCGCAGTGTTGTACAGCTTGTTTCATCACCTTTGCGAAGCTGCCGCTCTCTCCGGCTCCCGGAGACGAAGAAGCTGCTTCTTCGCGCAAAGACGATTCTGCCGCTCACAGTGCTCTGCAGTGTGTGTCTAATGCCGAAAGAGGCCCGGGAGCGGTGCTTAGCTCTGCAGAGCACGGTACCTTCGTCTTTAGCCTCTCTTCTCGTCTACATCTTAGCAAAAAGCTTTTCCACTCTGTCTGGCAAGGAGAAACTGTGCCAGCACAGAAAACATCTCCCATCGTGTTCTAGAGGCTGCACGGAGGTCTGCCGAGTGTTTTGCAAGAAGAGAAAGAAAGTTGTCCAAAACAGCTTGCAATCGAATGTTCATGTGAATAGAAAAGGCAGGAGAGTGGTCAGGTACTGTTTTCTCTCAGTTGGCAAGCTGCGCACACAATCGCAGTGTTGTAAAGCTTGTTTCATCACCTTTGCCAAGTTGCCGCTCTCTCCGGCTCCCGGAGACGAAGAAGCTGCTTCTTCGCGCAAAGACGATTCTGCCGCTCACAGTGCTCTGCAGTGTGTGTCTTCTGCCGAAAGAGATCCGGGAGCTGTGCTTAGCTCTGCAGAGCACCGTACCTTCGTCTTTAGCATCTCTTCTCGTCTACATCTTAGCAAAAATCTTTTCCACTGTGTCTGGCAAGGAGAAACTGTGCCAGCACAGAAAACATCTCCCATCGTGTTCTAGAGGCTGCACGGAGGTCTGCCGAGTGTTTTGCAAGAAGAGAAAGAAAGTTGTATAAAACAGCTTGCAATCGAATGTTCATGTGAATAGAAAGGCAGGAGAGTGGTCAGGTACTGTTTTCTCTCAGTTGGCAAGCTGCGCACACAATCGCAGTGTTGTACAGCTTGTTTCATCACCTTTGCGATGTTGCCGCTCTCTCCGGCTCCCGGAGACGAAGAAGCTGCTTCTTCGCGCAAAGACGATTCTGCCGCTCACAGTGCTCTGCAGTGTGTGTCTTCTGCCGAAAGAGATCCGGGAGCTGCGCTTAGCTCTGCAGAGCACCGTACCTTCGTCTTTAGCCTCTCTTCTCGTCTACATCTTAGCAAAAAGCTTTTCCACTCTGTCTGGCAAGGAGAAACTGTGCCAGCACAGAAAACATCTCCCATCGTGTTCTAGAGGCTGCACGGATGTCTGCCGAGTGTTTTGCAAGAAAAGAAAGAAAGTTGTCCAAAACAGCTTGCAATCGAATGTTCATGTGAATAGAAAAGGCAGGAGAGTGGTCAGGTACTGTTTTCTCTCAGTTGGCAAGCTGCGCACACAATCGCAGTGTTGTACAGCTTGTTTCATCACCTTTGCGAAGTTGCCGCTCTCTCCGGCTCCCGGAGACGAAGAAGCTGCTTCTTCGCGCAAAGACGATTCTGCCGCTCACAGTGCTCTGCAGTGTGTGTCTACTGCCGAAAGAGGCCCGGGAGCGGTGCTTAGCTCTGCAGAGCACCGTACCTTCGTCTTTAGCCTCTCTTCTCGTCTACATCTTAGCAAAAAGCTTTTCCACTGTGTCTGGCAAGGAGAAACTGTGCCAGCACAAAAAACATCTCCCATCGTGTTCTAGAGGCTGCACGGAGGTCTGCCGAGTGTTTTGCAAGAAGAGAAAGAAAGTTGTCCAAAACAGCTTGCAATCGAATGTTCATGTGAATAGAAAAGGCAGGAGAGTGGTCAGGTACTGTTTTCTCTCAGTTGCCAAGCTGCGCACACAATCGCAGTGTTGTACAGCTTGTTTCATCACCTTTGCCAAGTTGCCGCTCTCTCCGGCTCCCGGAGACGAAGAAGCTGCTTCTTCGCGCAAAGACGATTCTGCCGCTCACAGTGCTCTGCAGTGTGTGTCTAATGCCGAAAGAGGCCCAGGAGCGGTGCTTAGCTCTGCAGAGCACCGTACCTTCGTCTTTAGCGTCTCTTCTCGTCTACATCTTAGCAAAAAGCTTTTCCACTGTGTCTGGCAAGGAGAAACTGTGCCAGCACAAAAAACATCTCCCATCGTGTTCTAGAGGCTGCACGGAGGTCTGCCGAGTGTTTTGCAAGAAGAGAAAGAAAGTTGTCCAAAACAGCTTGCAATCGAATGTTCATGTGAATAGAAAAGGCAGGAGAGTGGTCAGGTACTGTTTTCTCTCAGTTGGCAAGCTGCGCACACAATCGCAGTGTTGTACAGCTTGTTTCATCACCTTTGCGAAGTTGCCGCTCTCTCCGGCTCCCGGAGACGAAGAAGCTGCTTCTTCGCGCAAAGACGATTCTGCCGCTCACAGTGCTCTGCAGTGTGTGTCTAATGCCGAAAGAGGCCCGGGAGCGGTGCTTAGCTCTGCAGAGCACCGTACCTTCGTCTTTAGCCTCTCTTCTCGTCTACATCTTAGCAAAAAGCTTTTCCACTGTGTCTGGCAAGGAGAAACTGTGCCAGCACAAAAAACATCTCCCATCGTGTTCTAGAGGCTGCACGGAGGTCTGCCGAGTGTTTTGCAAGAAGAGAAAGAAAGTTGTCCAAAACAGCTTGCAATCGAATGTTCATGTGAATAGAAAAGGCAGGAGAGTGGTCAGGTACTGTTTTCTCTCAGTTGGCAAGCTGCGCACACAATCGCAGTGTTGTACAGCTTGTTTCATCACCTTTGCGAAGTTGCCGCTCTCTCCGGCTCCCGGAGACGAAGAAGCTGCTTCTTCGCGCAAAGACGATTCTGCCGCTCACAGTGCTCTGCAGTGTGTGTCTTCTGCCGAAAGAGATCCGGGAGTTGTGCTTAGCTCTGCAGAGCACCGTACCTTCGTCTTTAGCCTCTCTTCTCGTCTACATCTTAGCAAAAAGCTTTTCCACTGTGTCTGGCAAGGAGAAACTGTGCCAGCACAAAAAACATCTCCCATCGTGTTCTAGAGGCTGCACGGAGGTCTGCCGAGTGTTTTGCAAGAAGAGAAAGAAAGTTGTCCAAAACAGCTTGCAATCGAACGTTCATGTGAATAGAAAAGGCAGGAGAGTGGTCAGGTACTGTTTTCTCTCAGTTGGCAAGCTGCGCACACAATCGCAGTGTTGTACAGCTTGTTTCATTACCTTTGCGAAGTTGCCGCACTCTCCGGCTCCCGGAGACGAAGAAGCTGCTTCTTCGCGCCAAGACGATTCTACCGCTCACAGTGCTCTGCAGCGTGTGTCTAATGCCGAAAGAGGCCCGGGAGCGGTGCTTAGCTCTGCAGAGCACCGTACCTTCGTCTTTAGCGTCTGTTCTCGTCTACATCTTAGCAAAAAGCTTTTCCACTCTGTCTGGCAAGGAGAAACTGTGCCAGCACAAAAAACATCTCCCATCGTGTTCTAGAGGCTGCACGGAGGTCTGCCGAGTGTTTTGCAAGAAGAGAAAGAAAGTTGTCCAAAACAGCTTGCAATCGAATGTTCATGTGAATAGAAAAGGCAGGAGAGTGGTCAGGTACTGTTTTCTCTCAGTTGGCAAGCTGCGCACACAATCGCAGTGTTGTACAGCTTGTTTCATCACCTTTGCGAAGTTGCCGCTCTCTCCGGCTCCCGGAGACGAAGAAGCTGCTTCTTCGCGCAAAGACGATTCTGCCGCTCACAGTGCTCTGCAGTGTGTGTCTTCTGCAGAAAGAGATCCCGGAGCTGTGCTTAGCTCTGCAGAGCACCGTACCTTCGTCTTTAGCCTCTCTTCTCGTCTACATCTTAGCAAAAAGCTTTTCCACTCTGTCTGGCAAGGGGAAACTGTGCCAGCACAGAAAACATCTCCCATCGTGTTCTAGAGGCTGCACGGAGGTCTGCCGAGTGTTTTGCAAGAAGAGAAAGAAAGTTGTCCAAAACAGCTTGCAATCGAATGTTCATGTGAATAGAAAAGGCAGGAGAGTGGTCAGGTACTGTTTTCTCTCAGTTGGCAAGCTGCGCACACAATCGCAGTGTTGTACAGCTTGTTTCATCACCTTTGCGAAGTTGCCGCTCTCTCCGGCTCCCGGAGACGAAGAAGCTGCTTCTTCGCGCAAAGACGATTCTGCCGCTCACAGTGCTCTGCAGTGTGTGTCTTCTGCCGAAAGAGATCCCGGAGCTGTGCTTAGCGCTGCAGAGCACCGTACCTTCGTCTTTAGCCTCTCTTCTCGTCTACATCTTAGCAAAAAGCTTTTCCACTCTGTCTGGCAAGGGGAAACTGTGCCAGCACAGAAAACATCTCCCATCGTGTTCTAGAGGCTGCACGGAGGTCTGCCGAGTGTTTTGCAAGAAGAGAAAGAAAGTTGTCCAAAACAGCTTGCAATCGAATGTTCATGTGAATAGAAAAGGCAGGAGAGTGGTCAGGTACTGTTTTCTCTCAGTTGGCAAGTTGCGCACACAATCGCAGTGTTGTACAGCTTGTTTCATCACCTTTGCGAAGTTGCCGCTCTCTCCGGCTCCCGGAGACGAAGAAGCTGCTTCTTCGCGCAAAGACGATTCTGCCGCTCACAGTGCTCTGCAGTGTGTGTCTTCTGCCGAAAGAGATCCGGGAGCGGTGCTTAGCTCTGCAGAGCACCGTACCTTCGTCTTTAGCCTCTCTTCTCGTCTACATCTTAGCAAAAAGCTTTTCCACTCTGTCTGGCAAGGAGAAACTGTGCCAGCACAGAAAACATCTCCCATCGTGTTCTAGAGGCTGCACGGAGGTCTGCCGAGTGTTTTGCAAGAAGAGAAAGAAAGTTGTCCAAAACAGCTTGCAATCGAATGTTCATGTGAATAGAAAAGGCAGGAGAGTGGTCAGGTACTGTTTTCTCTCAGTTGGCAAGCTGCGCACACAATCGCAGTGTTGTACAGCTTGTTTCATCACCTTTGCGAAGTTGCCGCTCTCTCCGGCTCCCGGAGACGAAGAAGCTGCTTCTTCGCGCAAAGACGATTCTGCCGCTCACAGTGCTCTGCGGTGTGCGGCTTCTGCAGAAAGAGGCCTGGGAGCGGTGCTTAGCTCTGCAGAGCACCGTACCTTCGTCTTTAGCCTCTCTTCTCGTCTACATCTTAGCAAAAAGCTTTTCCACTCTGTCTGGCAAGGAGAAACTGTGCCAGCACAAAAAACATCTCCCATCGTGTTCTAGAGGCTGCACGGAGGTCTGCCGAGTGTTTTGCAAGAAGAGAAAGAAAGTTGTCCAAAACAGCTTGCAATCGAATGTTCATGTGAATAGAAAAGGCAGGAGAGTGGTCAGGTACTGTTTTCTCTCAGTTGGCAAGCTGCGCACACAATCGCACTGTTGTACAGCTTGTTTCATCACCTTTGCGAAGTTGCCGCTCTCTCCGGCTCCCGGAGACGAAGAAGCTGCTTCTTCGCGCAAAGACGATTCTGCCGCTCACAGTGCTCTGCAGTGTGTGTCTAATGCCGAAAGAGGCCCGGGAGCGGTGCTTAGCTCTGCAGAGCACCGTACCTTCGTCTTTAGCCTCTCTTCTCGTCTACATCTTAGCAAAAAGCTTTTCCACTCTGTCTGGCAAGGAGAAACTGTGCCAGCACAGAAAACATCTCCCATCGTGTTCTAGAGGCTGCACGGAGGTCTGCCGAGTGTTTTGCAAGAAGAGAAAGAAAGTTGTCCAAAACAGCTTGCAATCGAATGTTCATGTGAATAGAAAAGGCAGGAGAGTGGTCAGGTACTGTTTTCTCTCAGTTGGCAAGCTGCGCACACAATCGCAGTGTTGTACAGCTTGTTTCATCACCTTTGCGATGTTGCCGCTCTCTCCGGCTCCCGGAGACGAAGAAGCTGCTTCTTCGCGCAAAGACGATTCTGCCGCTCACAGTGCTCTGCAGCGTGTGTCTAATGCCGAAAGAGATCCGGGAGCGGTGCTTAGCTCTGCAGAGCACCGTACCTTCGTCTTTAGCGTCTGTTCTCGTCTACATCTTAGCAAAAAGCTTTTCCACTGTGTCTGGCACGGAGAAACTGTGCCAGCACAAAAAACATCTCCCATCATGTTCTAGAGGCTGCACGGAGGTCTGCCGAGTGTTTTGCAAGAAGAGAAAGAAAGTTGTCCAAAACAGCTTGCAATCGAATGTTCATGTGAATAGAAAAGGCAGGAGAGTGGTCAGGTACTGTTTTCTCTCAGTTGGCAAGCTGCGCACACAATCGCAGTGTTGTACAGCTTGTTTCATCACCTTTGCGAAGTTGCCGCTCTCTCCGGCTCCCGGAGACGAAGAAGCTGCTTCTTCGCGCAAAGACGATTCTGCCGCTCACAGTGCTCTGCAGTGTGTGTCTTCTGCCGAAAGAGATCCGGGAGCGGTGCTTAGCTCTGCAGAGCACCGTACCTTCGTCTTTAGCCTCTCTTCTCGTCTACATCTTAGCAAAAAGCTTTTCCAGTCTGTCTGGCAAGGAGAAACTGTGCCAGCACAGAAAACATCTCCCATCGTGTTCTAGAGGCTGCACGGAGGTCTGCCGAGTGTTTTGCAAGAAGAGAAAGAAAGTTGTCCAAAACAGCTTGCAATCGAATGTTCATGTGAATAGAAAAGGCAGGAGAGTGGTCAGGTACTGTTTTCTCTCAGTTGGCAAGCTGCGCACACAATCGCAGTGTTGTACAGCTTGTTTCATCACCTTTGCGAAGTTGCCGCTCTCTCCGGCTCCCGGAGACGAAGAAGCTGCTTCTTCGCGCAAAGACGATTATGCCGCTCACAGTGCTCTGCGGTGTGCGGCTTCTGCAGAAAGAGGCCCGGGAGCGGTGCTTAGCTCTGCAGAGCACCGTACCTTCGTCTTTAGCCTCTCTTCTCGTCTACATCTTAGCAAAAAGCTTTTCCACTCTGTCTGGCAAGGAGAAACTGTGCCAGCACAAAAAACATCTCCCATCGTGTTCTAGAGGCTGCACGGAGGTCTGCCGAGTGTTTTGCAAGAAGAGAAAGAAAGTTGTCCAAAACAGCTTGCAATCGAATGTTCATGTGAATAGAAAAGGCAGGAGAGTGGTCAGGTACTGTTTTCTCTCAGTTGGCAAGCTGCGCACACAATCGCACTGTTGTACAGCTTGTTTCATCACCTTTGCGAAGCTGCCGCTCTCTCCGGCTCCCGGAGACGAAGAAGCTGCTTCTTCGCGCAAAGACGATTCTGCCGCTCACAGTGCTTTGCAGTGTGTGTCTTCTGCCGAAAGAGGCCCGGGAGCGGTGCTTAGCTCTGCAGAGCACCGTACCTTCGTCTTTAGCCTCTCTTCTCGTCTACATCTTAGCAAAAAGCTTTTCCACTCTGTCTGGCAAGGAGAAACTGTGCCAGCACAAAAAACGTCTCCCATCGTGTTCTAGAGGCTGCACGGAGGTCTGCCGAGTGTTTTGCAAGAAGAGAAAGAAAGTTGTCCAAAACAGCTTGCAATCGAATGTTCATGTGAATAGAAAAGGCAGGAGAGTGGTCAGGTACTGTTTTCTCTCAGTTGGCAAGCTGCGCACACAATCGCACTGTTGTACAGCTTGTTTCATCACCTTTGCGAAGTTGCCGCTCTCTCCGGCTCCCGGAGACGAAGAAGCTGCTTCTTCGCGCAAAGACGATTCTGCCGCTCACAGTGCTCTGCAGCGTGTGTCTAATGCCGAAAGAGATCCGGGAGCGGTGCTTAGCTCTGCAGAGCACCGTACCTTCGTCTTTAGCGTCTGTTCTCGTCTACATCTTAGCAAAAAGCTTTTCCACTGTGTCTGGCACGGAGAAACTGTGCCAGCACAAAAAACATCTCCCATCATGTTCTAGAGGCTGCACGGAGGTCTGCCGAGTGTTTTGCAAGAAGAGAAAGAAAGTTGTCCAAAACAGCTTGCAATCGAATGTTCATGTGAATAGAAAAGGCAGGAGAGTGGTCAGGTACTGTTTTCTCTCAGTTGGCAAGCTGCGCACACAATCGCAGTGTTGTACAGCTTGTTTCATCACCTTTGCGAAGTTGCCGCTCTCTCCGGCTCCCGGAGACGAAGAAGCTGCTTCTTCGCGCAAAGACGATTCTGCCGCTCACAGTGCTCTGCAGTGTGTGTCTTCTGCCGAAAGAGATCCGGGAGCGGTGCTTAGCTCTGCAGAGCACCGTACCTTCGTCTTTAGCCTCTCTTCTCGTCTACATCTTAGCAAAAAGCTTTTCCAGTCTGTCTGGCAAGGAGAAACTGTGCCAGCACAGAAAACATCTCCCATCGTGTTCTAGAGGCTGCACGGAGGTCTGCCGAGTGTTTTGCAAGAAGAGAAAGAAAGTTGTCCAAAACAGCTTGCAATCGAATGTTCATGTGAATAGAAAAGGCAGGAGAGTGGTCAGGTACTGTTTTCTCTCAGTTGGCAAGCTGCGCACACAATCGCAGTGTTGTACAGCTTGTTTCATCACCTTTGCGAAGTTGCCGCTCTCTCCGGCTCCCGGAGACGAAGAAGCTGCTTCTTCGCGCAAAGACGATTATGCCGCTCACAGTGCTCTGCGGTGTGCGGCTTCTGCAGAAAGAGGCCCGGGAGCGGTGCTTAGCTCTGCAGAGCACCGTACCTTCGTCTTTAGCCTCTCTTCTCGTCTACATCTTAGCAAAAAGCTTTTCCACTCTGTCTGGCAAGGAGAAACTGTGCCAGCACAAAAAACATCTCCCATCGTGTTCTAGAGGCTGCACGGAGGTCTGCCGAGTGTTTTGCAAGAAGAGAAAGAAAGTTGTCCAAAACAGCTTGCAATCGAATGTTCATGTGAATAGAAAAGGCAGGAGAGTGGTCAGGTACTGTTTTCTCTCAGTTGGCAAGCTGCGCACACAATCGCACTGTTGTACAGCTTGTTTCATCACCTTTGCGAAGCTGCCGCTCTCTCCGGCTCCCGGAGACGAAGAAGCTGCTTCTTCGCGCAAAGACGATTCTGCCGCTCACAGTGCTTTGCAGTGTGTGTCTTCTGCCGAAAGAGGCCCGGGAGCGGTGCTTAGCTCTGCAGAGCACCGTACCTTCGTCTTTAGCCTCTCTTCTCGTCTACATCTTAGCAAAAAGCTTTTCCACTCTGTCTGGCAAGGAGAAACTGTGCCAGCACAAAAAACGTCTCCCATCGTGTTCTAGAGGCTGCACGGAGGTCTGCCGAGTGTTTTGCAAGAAGAGAAAGAAAGTTGTCCAAAACAGCTTGCAATCGAATGTTCATGTGAATAGAAAAGGCAGGAGAGTGGTCAGGTACTGTTTTCTCTCAGTTGGCAAGCTGCGCACACAATCGCAGTGTTGTAAAGCTTGTTTCATCACCTTTGCCAAGTTGCCGCTCTCTCCGGCTCCCGGAGACGAAGAAGCTGCTTCTTCGCGCAAAGACGATTCTGCCGCTCACAGTGCTCTGCAGTGTGTGTCTTCTGCCGAAAGAGATCCGGCAGCTGTGCTTAGCTCTGCAGAGCACCGTACCTTCGTCTTTAGCCTCTCTTCTCGTCTACATCTTAGCAAAAAGCTTTTCCACTCTGTCTGGCAAGGAGAAACTGTGCCAGCACAAAAAACGTCTCCCATCGTGTTCTAGAGGCTGCACGGAGGTCTGCCGAGTGTTTTGCAAGAAGAGAAAGAAAGTTGTCCAAAACAGCTTGCAATCGAATGTTCATGTGAATAGAAAAGGCAGGAGAGTGGTCAGGTACTGTTTTCTCTCAGTTGGCAAGCTGCGCACACAATCGCAGTGTTGTAAAGCTTGTTTCATCACCTTTGCCAAGTTCCCGCTCTCTCCGGCTCCCGGAGACGAAGAAGCTGCTTCTTCGCGCAAAGACGATTCTGCCGCTCACAGTGCTCTGCAGTGTGTGTCTTCTGCCGAAAGAGATCCGGGAGCTGTGCTTAGCTCTGCAGAGCACCGTACCTTCGTCTTTAGCCTCTCTTCTCGTCTACATCTTAGCAAAAAGCTTTTCCACTCTGTCTGGCAAGGAGAAACTGTGCCAGCACAAAAAACATCTCCCATCGTGTTCTAGAGGCTGCACGGAAATCTGCCGAGTGTTTTGCAAGAAGAGAAAGAAAGTTGTCCAAAACAGCTTGCAATCGAATGTTCATGTGAATAGAAAAGGCAGGAGAGTGGTCAGGTACTGTTTTCTCTCAGTTGGCAAGCTGCGCACACAATCGCAGTGTTGTACAGCTTGTTTCATCACCTTTGCGAAGTTGCCGCTCTCTCCGGCTCCCGGAGACGAAGAAGCTGCTTCTTCGCGCAAAGACGATTCTACCGCTCACAGTGCTCTGCAGCGTGTGTCTAATGCCGAAAGAGGCCAGGGAGCGGTGCTTAGCTCTGCAGAGCACCGTACCTTCGTCTTTAGCGTCTGTTCTCGTCTACATCTTAGCAAAAAGCTTTTCCACTCTGTCTGGCAAGGAGAAACTGTGCCAGCACAAAAAACATCTCCCATCGTGTTCTAGAGGCTGCACGGAGGTCTGCCGAGTGTTTTGCAAGAAGAGAAAGAAAGTTGTCCAAAACAGCTTGCAATCGAATGTTCATGTGAATAGAAAAGGCAGGAGAGTGGTCAGGTACTGTTTTCTCTCAGTTGGCAAGCTGCGCACACAATCGCAGTGTTGTACAGCTTGTTTCATCACCTTTGCCAAGTTGCCGCTCTCTCCGGCTCCCGGAGACGAAGAAGCTGCTTCTTCGCGCAAAGACGATTCTGCCGCTCACAGTGCTCTGCGGTGTGCGGCTTCTGCAGAAAGAGGCCCGGGAGCGGTGCTTCGCTCTGCAGAGCACCGTACCTTCGTCTTTAGCCTCTCTTCTCGTCTACATCTTAGCAAAAAGCTTTTCCACTCTGTCTGGCAAGGAGAAACTGTGCCAGCACAAAAAACATCTCCCATCGTGTTCTAGAGGCTGCACGGAGGTCTGCCGAGTGTTTTGCAAGAAGAGAAAGAAAGTTGTCCAAAACAGCTTGCAATCGAATGTTCATGTGAATAGAAAAGGCAGGAGAGTGGTCAGGTACTGTTTTCTCTCAGTTGGCAAGCTGCGCACACAATCGCACTGTTGTACAGCTTGTTTCATCACCTTTGCGAAGCTGCCGCTCTCTCCGGCTCCCGGAGACGAAGAAGCTGCTTCTTCGCGCAAAGACGATTCTGCCGCTCACAGTGCTTTGCAGTGTGTGTCTTCTGCCGAAAGAGGCCCGGGAGCGGTGCTTAGCTCTGCAGAGCACCGTACCTTCGTCTTTAGCCTCTCTTCTCGTCTACATCTTAGCAAAAAGCTTTTCCACTCTGTCTGGCAAGGAGAAACTGTGCCAGCACAAAAAACGTCTCCCATCGTGTTCTAGAGGCTGCACGGAGGTCTGCCGAGTGTTTTGCAAGAAGAGAAAGAAAGTTGTCCAAAACAGCTTGCAATCGAATGTTCATGTGAATAGAAAAGGCAGGAGAGTGGTCAGGTACTGTTTTCTCTCAGTTGGCAAGCTGCGCACACAATCGCAGTGTTGTAAAGCTTGTTTCATCACCTTTGCCAAGTTGCCGCTCTCTCCGGCTCCCGGAGACGAAGAAGCTGCTTCTTCGCGCAAAGACGATTCTGCCGCTCACAGTGCTCTGCAGTGTGTGTCTTCTGCCGAAAGAGATCCGGGAGCTGTGCTTAGCTCTGCAGAGCACCGTACCTTCGTCTTTAGCCTCTCTTCTCGTCTACATCTTAGCAAAAAGCTTTTCCACTGTGTCTGGCAAGGAGAAACTGTGCCAGCACAGAAAACATCTCCCATCGTGTTCTAGAGGCTGCACGGAGGTCTGCCGAGTGTTTTGCAAGAAGAGAAAGAAAGTTGTCCAAAACAGCTTGCAATCGAATGTTCATGTGAATAGAAAAGGCAGGAGAGTGGTCAGGTACTGTTTTCTCTCAGTTGGCAAGCTGCGCACACAATCGCAGTGTTGTACAGCTTGTTTCAACACCTTTGCCAAGTTGCCGCTCTCTCCGGCTCCCGGAGACGAGGAAGCTGCTTCTTCGCGCATAGATGATTCTGCCGCTCACAGTGCTCTGCAGTGTGTGTCTTCTGCCGAAAGAGATCCGGGAGCTGTGCTTAGCTCTGCAGAGCACCGTACCTTCGTCTTTAGCCTCTCTTCTCGTCTACATCTTAGCAAAAAGCTTTTCCACTCTGTCTGGCAAGGAGAAACTGTGCCAGCACAGAAAACATCTCCCATCGTGTTCTAGAGGCTGCACGGAGGTCTGCCGAGTGTTTTGCAAGAAGAGAAAGAAAGTTGTCCAAAACAGCTTGCAATCGAATGTTCATGTGAATAGAAAAGGCAGGAGAGTGGTCAGGTACTGTTTTCTCTCAGTTGGCAAGCTGCGCACACAATCGCAGTGTTGTACAGCTTGTTTCATCACCTTTGCGAAGTTGCCGCTCTCTCCGGCTCCCGGAGACGAAGAAGCTGCTTCTTCGCGCAAAGACGATTCTGCCGCTCACAGTGCTCTGCAGTGTGTGTCTTCTGCCGAAAGAGAGCCGGGAGCGGTGCTTAGCTCTGCAGAGCACCGTACCTTCGTCTTTAGCCTCTCTTCTCGTCTACATCTTAGCAAAAAGCTTTTCCACTCTGTCTGGCAAGGAGAAACTGTGCCAGCACAAAAAACATCTCCCATCGTGTTCTAGAGGCTGCACGGAGGTCTGCCGAGTGTTTTGCAAGAAGAGAAAGAAAGTTGTCCAAAACAGCTTGCAATCGAATGTTCATGTGAATAGAAAAGGCAGGAGAGTGGTCAGGTACTGTTTTCTCTCAATTGGCAAGCTGCGCACACAATCGCAGTGTTGTACAGCTTGTTTCATCACATTTGCGAAGTTGCCGCTCTCTCCGGCTCCCGGAGACGAAGAAGCTGCTTCTTCGCGCAAAGACGATTCTGCCGCTCACAGTGCTCTGCGGTGTGCGGCTTCTGCCGAAAGAGATCTGGGAGCTGTGCTTAGCTCTGCAGAGCACCGTACCTTCGTCTTTAGCCTCTCTTCTCGTCTACATCTTAGCAAAAAGCTTTTCCACTCTGTCTGGCAAGGAGAAACTGTGCCAGCACAGAAAACATCTCCCATCGTGTTCTAGAGGCTGCACGGAGGTCTGCCGAGTGTTTTGCAAGAAGAGAAAGAAAGTTGTCCAAAACAGCTTGCAATCGAATGTTCATGTGATTAGAAAAGGCAGGATAGTGGTCAGGTACTGTTTTCTCTCAGTTGGCAAGCTGCGCACACAATCGCAGTGTTGTACAGCTTGTTTCATCACCTTTGCCAAGTTGCCGCTCTCTCCGGCTCCCGGAGACGAAGAAGCTGCTTCTTCGCGCAAAGACGATTCTGCCGCTCACAGTGCTCTGCGGTGTGTGTCTTGTTCCGAAAGAGGCCCGGAGCGGTGCTTAACTCTGCAGAGCACCGTACCTTCGTCTTTAGCCTCTCTTCTCGTCTACATCTTAGCAAAAAGCTTTTCCACTCTGTCTGGCAAGGAGAAACTGTGCCAGCACAGAAAACATCTCCCATCGTGTTCTAGAGGCTGCACGGAGGTCTGCCGAGTGTTTTGCAAGAAGAGAAAGAAAGTTGTCCAAAACAGCTTGCAATCGAATGTTCATGTGAATAGAAAAGGCAGGAGAGTGGTCAGGTACTGTTTTCTCTCAGTTGGCAAGCTGCGCACACAATCGCAGTGTTGTACAGCTTGTTTCATCACCTTTGCGAAGTTGCCGCTCTCTCCGGCTCCCGGAGACGAAGAAGCTGCTTCTTCGCGCAAAGACGATTCTGCCGCTCACAGTGCTCTGCGGTGTGCGGCTTCTGCAGAAAGAGGCCCGGGAGCGGTGCTTAGCTCTGCAGAGCACCGTACCTTCGTCTTTAGCCTCTCTTCTCGTCTACATCTTAGCAAAAAGCTTTTCCACTCTGTCTGGCAAGGAGAAACTGTGCCAGCACAGAAAACATCTCCCATCGTGTTCTAGAGGCTGCACGGAGGTCTGCCGAGTGTTTTGCAAGAAGAGAAAGAAAGTTGTCCAAAACAGCTTGCAATCGAATGTTCATGTGAATAGAAAAGGCAGGAGAGTGGTCAGGTACTGTTTTCTCTCAGTTGGCAAGCTGCGCACACAATCGCAGTGTTGTACAGCTTGTTTCATCACCTTTGCGAAGCTGCCGCTCTCTCCGGCTCCCGGAGACGAAGAAGCTGCTTCTTCGCGCAAAGACGATTCTGCCGCTCACAGTGCTCTGCAGCGTGTGTCTAATGCCGAAAGAGGCCTGGGAGCGGTGCTTAGCTCTGCAGAGCACCGTACCTTCGTCTTTAGCGTCTGTTCTTGTCTACATCTTATCAAAAAGCTTTTCCACTGTGTCTGGCAAGGAGAAACTGTGCCAGCACAGAAAACATCTCCCATCGTGTTCTAGAGGCTGCACGGAGGTCTGCCGAGTGTTTTGCAAGAAGAGAAAGAAAGTTGTCCAAAACAGCTTGCAATCGAATGTTCATGTGAATAGAAAAGGCAGGAGAGTGGTCAGGTACTGTTTTCTCTCAGTTGGCAAGCTGCGCACACAATCGCAGTGTTGTACAGCTTGTTTCATCACCTTTGCGAAGTTGCCGCTCTCTCCGGCTCCCGGAGACGAAGAAGCTGCTTCTTCGCGCAAAGACGATTCTGCCGCTCACAGTGCTCTGCGGTGTGCGGCTTCTGCAGAAAGAGGCCCGGGAGCGGTGCTTAGCTCTGCAGAGCACCATACCTTCGTCTTCAGCCTCTCTTCTCGTCTACATCTTAGCAAAAAGCTTTTCCACTCTGTCTGGCAAGGAGAAACTGTGCCAGCACAAAAAACATCTCCCATCGTGTTCTAGAGGCTGCACGGAGGTCTGCCGAGTGTTTTGCAAGAAGAGAAAGAAAGTTGTCCAAAACAGCTTGCAATCGAATGTTCATGTGAATAGAAAAGGCAGGAGAGTGGTCAGGTACTGTTTTCTCTCAGTTGGCAAGCTGCGCACACAATCGCACTGTTGTACAGCTTGTTTCATCACCTTTGCGAAGCTGCCGCTCTCTCCGGCTCCCGGAGACGAAGAAGCTGCTTCTTCGCGCAAAGACGATTCTGCCGCTCACAGTGCTTTGCAGTGTGTGTCTTCTGCCGAAAGAGGCCCGGGAGCGGTGCTTAGCTCTGCAGAGCACCGTACCTTCGTCTTTAGCCTCTCTTCTCGTCTACATCTTAGCAAAAAGCTTTTCCACTCTGTCTGGCAAGGAGAAACTGTGCCAGCACAAAAAACGTCTCCCATCGTGTTCTAGAGGCTGCACGGAGGTCTGCCGAGTGTTTTGCAAGAAGAGAAAGAAAGTTGTCCAAAACAGCTTGCAATCGAATGTTCATGTGAATAGAAAAGGCAGGAGAGTGGTCAGGTACTGTTTTCTCTCAGTTGGCAAGCTGCGCACACAATCGCAGTGTTGTAAAGCTTGTTTCATCACCTTTGCCAAGTTGCCGCTCTCTCCGGCTCCCGGAGACGAAGAAGCTGCTTCTTCGCGCAAAGACGATTCTGCCGCTCACAGTGCTCTGCAGTGTGTGTCTTCTGCCGAAAGAGATCCGGGAGCTGTGCTTAGCTCTGCAGAGCACCGTACCTTCGTCTTTAGCCTCTCTTCTCGTCTACATCTTAGCAAAAAGCTTTTCCACTCTGTCTGGCAAGGAGAAACTGTGCCAGCACAGAAAACATCTCCCATCGTGTTCTAGAGGCTGCACGGAGGTCTGCCGAGTGTTTTGCAAGAAGAGAAAGAAAGTTGTCCAAAACAGCTTGCAATCGAATGTTCATGTGAATAGAAAAGGCAGGAGAGTGGTCAGGTACTGTTTTCTCTCAGTTGGCAAGCTGCGCACACAATCGCAGTGTTGTACAGCTTGTTTCATCACCTTTGCCAAGTTGCCGCTCTCTCCGGCTCCCGGAGACGAAGAAGCTGCTTCTTCGCGCAAAGATGATTCTGCCGCTCACAGTGCTCTGCAGTGTGTGTCTTCTGCCGAAATAGATCCGGGAGCTGTGCTTAGCTCTGCAGAGCACCGTACCTTCGTCTTTAGCCTCTCTTCTCATCTACATCTTAGCAAAAAGCTTTTCCACTCTGTCTGGCAAGGAGAAACTGTGCCAGCACAGAAAACATCTCCCATCGTGTTCTAGAGGCTGCACGGAGGTCTGCCGAGTGTTTTGCAAGAAGAGAAAGAAAGTTGTCCAAAACAGCTTGCAATCGAATGTTCATGTGAATAGAAAAGGCAGGAGAGTGGTCAGGTACTGTTTTCTCTCAGTTGGCAAGCTGCGCACACAATCGCAGTGTTGTACAGCTTGTTTCATCACCTTTGCGAAGTTGCCGCTCTCTCCGGCTCCCGGAGACGAAGAAGCTGCTTCTTCGCGCAAAGACGATTCTGCCGCTCACAGTGCTCTGCAGTGTGTGTCTTCTGCCGAAAGAGAGCCGGGAGCGGTGCTTAGCTCTGCAGAGCACCGTACCTTCGTCTTTAGCCTCTCTTCTCGTCTACATCTTAGCAAAAAGCTTTTCCACTCTGTCTGGCAAGGAGAAACTGTGCCAGCACAAAAAACATCTCCCATCGTGTTCTAGAGGCTGCACAGAGGTCTGCCGAGTGTTTTGCAAGAAGAGAAAGAAAGTTGTCCAAAACAGCTTGCAATCGAATGTTCATGTGAATAGAAAAGGCAGGAGAGTGGTCAGGTACTGTTTTCTCTCAATTGGCAAGCTGCGCACACAATCGCAGTGTTGTACAGCTTGTTTCATCACATTTGCGAAGTTGCCGCTCTCTCCGGCTCCCGGAGACGAAGAAGCTGCTTCTTCGCGCAAAGACGATTCTGCCGCTCACAGTGCTCTGCGGTGTGCGGCTTCTGCCGAAAGAGATCCGGGAGCTGTGCTTAGCTCTGCAGAGCACCGTACCTTCGTCTTTAGCCTCTCTTCTCGTCTACATCTTAGCAAAAAGCTTTTCCACTCTGTCTGGCAAGGAGAAACTGTGCCAGCACAGAAAACATCTCCCATCGTGTTCTAGAGGCTGCACGGAGGTCTGCCGAGTGTTTTGCAAGAAGAGAAAGAAAGTTGTCCAAAACAGCTTGCAATCGAATGTTCATGTGATTAGAAAAGGCAGGATAGTGGTCAGGTACTGTTTTCTCTCAGTTGGCAAGCTGCGCACACAATCGCAGTGTTGTACAGCTTGTTTCATCACCTTTGCCAAGTTGCCGCTCTCTCCGGCTCCCGGAGACGAAGAAGCTGCTTCTTCGCGCAAAGACGATTCTGCCGCTCACAGTGCTCTGCGGTGTGTGTCTTGTTCCGAAAGAGGCCCGGAGCGGTGCTTAGCTCTGCAGAGCACCGTACCTTCGTCTTTAGCCTCTCTTCTCGTCTACATCTTAGCAAAAAGCTTTTCCACTCTGTCTGGCAAGGAGAAACTGTGCCAGCACAGAAAACATCTCCCATCGTGTTCTAGAGGCTGCACGGAGGTCTGCCGAGTGTTTTGCAAGAAGAGAAAGAAAGTTGTCCAAAACAGCTTGCAATCGAATGTTCATGTGAATAGAAAAGGCAGGAGAGTGGTCAGGTACTGTTTTCTCTCAGTTGGCAAGCTGCGCACACAATCGCAGTGTTGTACAGCTTGTTTCATCACCTTTGCGAAGCTGCCGCTCTCTCCGGCTCCCAGAGACGAAGAAGCTGCTTCTTCGCGCAAAGACGATTCTGCCGCTCACAGTGCTCTGCAGCGTGTGTCTAATGCCGAAAGAGGCCTGGGAGCGGTGCTTAGCTCTGCAGAGCACCGTACCTTCGTCTTTAGCGTCTGTTCTTGTCTACATCTTAGCAAAAAGCTTTTCCACTGTGTCTGGCAAGGAGAAACTGTGCCAGCACAGAAAACATCTCCCATCGTGTTCTAGAGGCTGCACGGAGGTCTGCCGAGTGTTTTGCAAGAAGAGAAAGAAAGTTGTCCAAAACAGCTTGCAATCGAATGTTCATGTGAATAGAAAAGGCAGGAGAGTGGTCAGGTACTGTTTTCTCTCAGTTGGCAAGCTGCGCACACAATCGCAGTGTTGTACAGCTTGTTTCATCACCTTTGCGAAGTTGCCGCTCTCTCCGGCTCCCGGAGACGAAGAAGCTGCTTCTTCGCGCAAAGACGATTCTGCCGCTCACAGTGCTCTGCGGTGTGCGGCTTCTGCAGAAAGAGGCCCGGGAGCTGTGCTTAGCTCTGCAGAGCACCGTACCTTCGTCTTTAGCCTCTCTTCTCGTCTACATCTTAGCAAAAAGCTTTTCCACTCTGTCTGGCAAGGAGAAACTGTGCCAGCACAAAAAACATCTCCCATCGTGTTCTAGAGGCTGCACGGAGGTCTGCCGAGTGTTTTGCAAGAAGAGAAAGAAAGTTGTCCAAAACAGCTTGCAATCGAATGTTCATGTGAATAGAAAAGGCAGGAGAGTGGTCAGGTACTGTTTTCTCTCAGTTGGCAAGCTGCGCACACAATCGCAGTGTTGTACAGCTTGTTTCATCACCTTTGCGAAGCTGCCGCTCTCTCCGGCTCCCGGAGACGAAGAAGCTGCTTCTTCGCGCAAAGACGATTCTGCCGCTCACAGTGCTCTGCAGCGTGTGTCTAATGCCGAAAGAGGCCTGGGAGCGGTGCTTAGCTCTGCAGAGCACCGTACCTTCGTCTTTAGCGTCTGTTCTTGTCTACATCTTAGCAAAAAGCTTTTCCACTGTGTCTGGCAAGGAGAAACTGTGCCAGCACAGAAAACATCTCCCATCGTGTTCTAGAGGCTGCACGGAGGTCTGCCGAGTGTTTTGCAAGAAGAGAAAGAAAGTTGTCCAAAACAGCTTGCAATCGAATGTTCATGTGAATAGAAAAGGCAGGAGAGTGGTCAGGTACTGTTTTCTCTCAGTTGGCAAGCTGCGCACACAATCGCAGTGTTGTACAGCTTGTTTCATCACCTTTGCGAAGTTGCCGCTCTCTCCGGCTCCCGGAGACGAAGAAGCTGCTTCTTCGCGCAAAGACGATTCTGCCGCTCACAGTGCTCTGCGGTGTGCGGCTTCTGCAGAAAGAGGCCCGGGAGCGGTGCTTAGCTCTGCAGAGCACCGTACCTTCGTCTTTAGCCTCTCTTCTCGTCTACATCTTAGCAAAAAGCTTTTCCACTCTGTCTGGCAAGGAGAAACTGTGCCAGCACAAAAAACATCTCCCATCGTGTTCTAGAGGCTGCACGGAGGTCTGCCGAGTGTTTTGCAAGAAGAGAAAGAAAGTTGTCCAAAACAGCTTGCAATCGAATGTTCATGTGAATAGAAAAGGCAGGAGAGTGGTCAGGTACTGTTTTCTCTCAGTTGGCAAGCTGCGCACACAATCGCACTGTTGTACAGCTTGTTTCATCACCTTTGCGAAGCTGCCGCTCTCTCCGGCTCCCGGAGACGAAGAAGCTGCTTCTTCGCGCAAAGACGATTCTGCCGCTCACAGTGCTTTGCAGTGTGTGTCTTCTGCCGAAAGAGGCCCGGGAGCGGTGCTTAGCTCTGCAGAGCACCGTACCTTCGTCTTTAGCCTCTCTTCTCGTCTACATCTTAGCAAAAAGCTTTTCCACTCTGTCTGGCAAGGAGAAACTGTGCCAGCACAAAAAACATCTCCCATCGTGTTCTAGAGGCTGCACGGAGGTCTGCCGAGTGTTTTGCAAGAAGAGAAAGAAAGTTGTCCAAAACAGCTTGCAATCGAATGTTCATGTGAATAGAAAAGGCAGGAGAGTGGTCAGGTACTGTTTTCTCTCAGTTGGCAAGCTGCGCACACAATCGCAGTGTTGTAAAGCTTGTTTCATCACCTTTGCCAAGTTGCCGCTCTCTCCGGCTCCCGGAGACGAAGAAGCTGCTTCTTCGCGCAAAGACGATTCTGCCGCTCACAGTGCTCTGCAGTGTGTGTCTTCTGCCGAAAGAGATCCGGGAGCTGTGCTTAGCTCTGCAGAGCACCGTACCTTCGTCTTTAGCCTCTCTTCTCGTCTACATCTTAGCAAAAAGCTTTTCCACTCTGTCTGGCAAGGAGAAACTGTGCCAGCACAGAAAACATCTCCCATCGTGTTCTAGAGGCTGCACGGAGGTCTGCCGAGTGTTTTGCAAGAAGAGAAAGAAAGTTGTCCAAAACAGCTTGCAATCGAATGTTCATGTGAATAGAAAAGGCAGGAGAGTGGTCAGGTACTGTTTTCTCTCAGTTGGCAAGCTGCGCACACAATCGCAGTGTTGTACAGCTTGTTTCATCACCTTTGCCAAGTTGCCGCTCTCTCCGGCTCCCGGAGACGAAGAAGCTGCTTCTTCGCGCAAAGATGATTCTGCCGCTCACAGTGCTCTGCAGTGTGTGTCTTCTGCCGAAATAGATCCGGGAGCTGTGCTTAGCTCTGCAGAGCACCGTACCTTCGTCTTTAGCCTCTCTTCTCATCTACATCTTAGCAAAAAGCTTTTCCACTCTGTCTGGCAAGGAGAAACTGTGCCAGCACAGAAAACATCTCCCATCGTGTTCTAGAGGCTGCACGGAGGTCTGCCGAGTGTTTTGCAAGAAGAGAAAGAAAGTTGTCCAAAACAGCTTGCAATCGAATGTTCATGTGAATAGAAAAGGCAGGAGAGTGGTCAGGTACTGTTTTCTCTCAGTTGGCAAGCTGCGCACACAATCGCAGTGTTGTACAGCTTGTTTCATCACCTTTGCGAAGTTGCCGCTCTCTCCGGCTCCCGGAGACGAAGAAGCTGCTTCTTCGCGCAAAGACGATTCTGCCGCTCACAGTGCTCTGCAGTGTGTGTCTTCTGCCGAAAGAGAGCCGGGAGCGGTGCTTAGCTCTGCAGAGCACCGTACCTTCGTCTTTAGCCTCTCTTCTCGTCTACATCTTAGCAAAAAGCTTTTCCACTCTGTCTGGCAAGGAGAAACTGTGCCAGCACAAAAAACATCTCCCATCGTGTTCTAGAGGCTGCACAGAGGTCTGCCGAGTGTTTTGCAAGAAGAGAAAGAAAGTTGTCCAAAACAGCTTGCAATCGAATGTTCATGTGAATAGAAAAGGCAGGAGAGTGGTCAGGTACTGTTTTCTCTCAATTGGCAAGCTGCGCACACAATCGCAGTGTTGTACAGCTTGTTTCATCACATTTGCGAAGTTGCCGCTCTCTCCGGCTCCCGGAGACGAAGAAGCTGCTTCTTCGCGCAAAGACGATTCTGCCGCTCACAGTGCTCTGCGGTGTGCGGCTTCTGCCGAAAGAGATCCGGGAGCTGTGCTTAGCTCTGCAGAGCACCGTACCTTCGTCTTTAGCCTCTCTTCTCGTCTACATCTTAGCAAAAAGCTTTTCCACTCTGTCTGGCAAGGAGAAACTGTGCCAGCACAGAAAACATCTCCCATCGTGTTCTAGAGGCTGCACGGAGGTCTGCCAAGTGTTTTGCAAGAAGAGAAAGAAAGTTGTCCAAAACAGCTTGCAATCGAATGTTCATGTGATTAGAAAAGGCAGGATAGTGGTCAGGTACTGTTTTCTCTCAGTTGGCAAGCTGCGCACACAATCGCAGTGTTGTACAGCTTGTTTCATCACCTTTGCCAAGTTGCCGCTCTCTCCGGCTCCCGGAGACGAAGAAGCTGCTTCTTCGCGCAAAGACGATTCTGCCGCTCACAGTGCTCTGCGGTGTGTGTCTTGTTCCGAAAGAGGCCCGGAGCGGTGCTTAGCTCTGCAGAGCACCGTACCTTCGTCTTTAGCCTCTCTTCTCGTCTACATCTTAGCAAAAAGCTTTTCCACTCTGTCTGGCAAGGAGAAACTGTGCCAGCACAGAAAACATCTCCCATCGTGTTCTAGAGGCTGCACGGAGGTCTGCCGAGTGTTTTGCAAGAAGAGAAAGAAAGTTGTCCAAAACAGCTTGCAATCGAATGTTCATGTGAATAGAAAAGGCAGGAGAGTGGTCAGGTACTGTTTTCTCTCAGTTGGCAAGCTGCGCACACAATCGCAGTGTTGTACAGCTTGTTTCATCACCTTTGCGAAGCTGCCGCTCTCTCCGGCTCCCGGAGACGAAGAAGCTGCTTCTTCGCGCAAAGACGATTCTGCCGCTCACAGTGCTCTGCAGCGTGTGTCTAATGCCGAAAGAGGCCTGGGAGCGGTGCTTAGCTCTGCAGAGCACCGTACCTTCGTCTTTAGCGTCTGTTCTTGTCTACATCTTAGCAAAAAGCTTTTCCACTGTGTCTGGCAAGGAGAAACTGTGCCAGCACAGAAAACATCTCCCATCGTGTTCTAGAGGCTGCACGGAGGTCTGCCGAGTGTTTTGCAAGAAGAGAAAGAAAGTTGTCCAAAACAGCTTGCAATCGAATGTTCATGTGAATAGAAAAGGCAGGAGAGTGGTCAGGTACTGTTTTCTCTCAGTTGGCAAGCTGCGCACACAATCGCACTGTTGTACAGCTTGTTTCATCACCTTTGCGAAGCTGCCGCTCTCTCCGGCTCCCGGAGACGAAGAAGCTGCTTCTTCGCGCAAAGACGATTCTGCCGCTCACAGTGCTTTGCAGTGTGTGTCTTCTGCCGAAAGAGGCCCGGGAGCGGTGCTTAGCTCTGCAGAGCACCGTACCTTCGTCTTTAGCCTCTCTTCTCGTCTACATCTTAGCAAAAAGCTTTTCCACTCTGTCTGGCAAGGAGAAACTGTGCCAGCACAAAAAACGTCTCCCATCGTGTTCTAGAGGCTGCACGGAGGTCTGCCGAGTGTTTTGCAAGAAGAGAAAGAAAGTTGTCCAAAACAGCTTGCAATCGAATGTTCATGTGAATAGAAAAGGCAGGAGAGTGGTCAGGTACTGTTTTCTCTCAGTTGGCAAGCTGCGCACACAATCGCAGTGTTGTAAAGCTTGTTTCATCACCTTTGCCAAGTTGCCGCTCTCTCCGGCTCCCGGAGACGAAGAAGCTGCTTCTTCGCGCAAAGACGATTCTGCCGCTCACAGTGCTCTGCAGTGTGTGTCTTCTGCCGAAAGAGATCCGGGAGCTGTGCTTAGCTCTGCAGAGCACCGTACCTTCGTCTTTAGCCTCTCTTCTCGTCTACATCTTAGCAAAAAGCTTTTCCACTCTGTCTGGCAAGGAGAAACTGTGCCAGCACAGAAAACATCTCCCATCGTGTTCTAGAGGCTGCACGGAGGTCTGCCGAGTGTTTTGCAAGAAGAGAAAGAAAGTTGTCCAAAACAGCTTGCAATCGAATGTTCATGTGATTAGAAAAGGCAGGATAGTGGTCAGGTACTGTTTTCTCTCAGTTGGCAAGCTGCGCACACAATCGCAGTGTTGTACAGCTTGTTTCATCACCTTTGCCAAGTTGCCGCTCTCTCCGGCTCCCGGAGACGAAGAAGCTGCTTCTTCGCGCAAAGACGATTCTGCCGCTCACAGTGCTCTGCGGTGTGTGTCTTGTTCCGAAAGAGGCCCGGAGCGGTGCTTAGCTCTGCAGAGCACCGTACCTTCGTCTTTAGCCTCTCTTCTCGTCTACATCTTAGCAAAAAGCTTTTCCACTCTGTCTGGCAAGGAGAAACTGTGCCAGCACAGAAAACATCTCCCATCGTGTTCTAGAGGCTGCACGGAGGTCTGCCGAGTGTTTTGCAAGAAGAGAAAGAAAGTTGTCCAAAACAGCTTGCAATCGAATGTTCATGTGAATAGAAAAGGCAGGAGAGTGGTCAGGTACTGTTTTCTCTCAGTTGGCAAGCTGCGCACACAATCGCAGTGTTGTACAGCTTGTTTCATCACCTTTGCGAAGCTGCCGCTCTCTCCGGCTCCCGGAGACGAAGAAGCTGCTTCTTCGCGCAAAGACGATTCTGCCGCTCACAGTGCTCTGCAGCGTGTGTCTAATGCCGAAAGAGGCCTGGGAGCGGTGCTTAGCTCTGCAGAGCACCGTACCTTCGTCTTTAGCGTCTGTTCTTGTCTACATCTTAGCAAAAAGCTTTTCCACTGTGTCTGGCAAGGAGAAACTGTGCCAGCACAGAAAACATCTCCATCGTGTTCTAGAGGCTGCACGGAGGTCTGCCGAGTGTTTTGCAAGAAGAGAAAGAAAGTTGTCCAAAACAGCTTGCAATCGAATGTTCATGTGAATAGAAAAGGCAGGAGAGTGGTCAGGTACTGTTTTCTCTCAGTTGGCAAGCTGCGCACACAATCGCAGTGTTGTACAGCTTGTTTCATCACCTTTGCGAAGTTGCCGCTCTCTCCGGCTCCCGGAGACGAAGAAGCTGCTTCTTCGCGCAAAGACGATTCTGCCGCTCACAGTGCTCTGCGGTGTGCGGCTTCTGCAGAAAGAGGCCCGGGAGCTGTGCTTAGCTCTGCAGAGCACCGTACCTTCGTCTTTAGCCTCTCTTCTCGTCTACATCTTAGCAAAAAGCTTTTCCACTCTGTCTGGCAAGGAGAAACTGTGCCAGCACAAAAAACATCTCCCATCGTGTTCTAGAGGCTGCACGGAGGTCTGCCGAGTGTTTTGCAAGAAGAGAAAGAAAGTTGTCCAAAACAGCTTGCAATCGAATGTTCATGTGAATAGAAAAGGCAGGAGAGTGGTCAGGTACTGTTTTCTCTCAGTTGGCAAGCTGCGCACACAATCGCAGTGTTGTACAGCTTGTTTCATCACCTTTGCGAAGCTGCCGCTCTCTCCGGCTCCCGGAGACGAAGAAGCTGCTTCTTCGCGCAAAGACGATTCTGCCGCTCACAGTGCTCTGCAGCGTGTGTCTAATGCCGAAAGAGGCCTGGGAGCGGTGCTTAGCTCTGCAGAGCACCGTACCTTCGTCTTTAGCGTCTGTTCTTGTCTACATCTTAGCAAAAAGCTTTTCCACTGTGTCTGGCAAGGAGAAACTGTGCCAGCACAGAAAACATCTCCCATCGTGTTCTAGAGGCTGCACGGAGGTCTGCCGAGTGTTTTGCAAGAAGAGAAAGAAAGTTGTCCAAAACAGCTTGCAATCGAATGTTCATGTGAATAGAAAAGGCAGGAGAGTGGTCAGGTACTGTTTTCTCTCAGTTGGCAAGCTGCGCACACAATCGCAGTGTTGTACAGCTTGTTTCATCACCTTTGCCAAGTTGCCGCTCTCTCCGGCTCCCGGAGACGAAGAAGCTGCTTCTTCGCGCAAAGACGATTCTGCCGCTCACAGTGCTCTGCGGTGTGCGGCTTCTGCAGAAAGAGGCCCGGGAGCGGTGCTTAGCTCTGCAGAGCACCGTACCTTCGTCTTTAGCCTCTCTTCTCGTCTACATCTTAGCAAAAAGCTTTTCCACTCTGTCTGGCAAGGAGAAACTGTGCCAGCACAAAAAACATCTCCCATCGTGTTCTAGAGGCTGCACGGAGGTCTGCCGAGTGTTTTGCAAGAAGAGAAAGAAAGTTGTCCAAAACAGCTTGCAATCGAATGTTCATGTGAATAGAAAAGGCAGGAGAGTGGTCAGGTACTGTTTTCTCTCAGTTGGCAAGCTGCGCACACAATCGCACTGTTGTACAGCTTGTTTCATCACCTTTGCGAAGCTGCCGCTCTCTCCGGCTCCCGGAGACGAAGAAGCTGCTTCTTCGCGCAAAGACGATTCTGCCGCTCACAGTGCTTTGCAGTGTGTGTCTTCTGCCGAAAGAGGCCCGGGAGCGGTGCTTAGCTCTGCAGAGCACCGTACCTTCGTCTTTAGCCTCTCTTCTCGTCTACATCTTAGCAAAAAGCTTTTCCACTCTGTCTGGCAAGGAGAAACTGTGCCAGCACAAAAAACGTCTCCCATCGTGTTCTAGAGGCTGCACGGAGGTCTGCCGAGTGTTTTGCAAGAAGAGAAAGAAAGTTGTCCAAAACAGCTTGCAATCGAATGTTCATGTGAATAGAAAAGGCAGGAGAGTGGTCAGGTACTGTTTTCTCTCAGTTGGCAAGCTGCGCACACAATCGCAGTGTTGTAAAGCTTGTTTCATCACCTTTGCCAAGTTGCCGCTCTCTCCGGCTCCCGGAGACGAAGAAGCTGCTTCTTCGCGCAAAGACGATTCTGCCGCTCACAGTGCTCTGCAGTGTGTGTCTTCTGCCGAAAGAGATCCGGGAGCTGTGCTTAGCTCTGCAGAGCACCGTACCTTCGTCTTTAGCCTCTCTTCTCGTCTACATCTTAGCAAAAAGCTTTTCCACTCTGTCTGGCAAGGAGAAACTGTGCCAGCACAGAAAACATCTCCCATCGTGTTCTAGAGGCTGCACGGAGGTCTGCCGAGTGTTTTGCAAGAAGAGAAAGAAAGTTGTCCAAAACAGCTTGCAATCGAATGTTCATGTGAATAGAAAAGGCAGGAGAGTGGTCAGGTACTGTTTTCTC
>NW_026536050.1:0-41716 GCF_028551555.1 Melozone crissalis | reverse complement strand
GGGATGCAGGGATGGATTTTGGGGGATCCAGGTTGGATTTTCAGGGTTCCAGGTTTTCATGGGTCTCAGGTTGGATTTTATTGGTTCCAGGTTGGATTTTGGGGTTCCTGGGATGGGTTTTGGGGTTCCAGGTGTTTCTGGGTCACAGGTTGGAATTTATCGGTTCTAGGATGGGGTTTTTTGGGGTTCCAGGGATGGATTTTGGGGTTCCTGGGATGGATTTTGGGGTTCCTGATTTTTGTAGGTCCCAGGCTGCATTTGGGGTGTTTTAGGATAAATTTTGGGGGTTCCAGGATGGATTTTGGGGTTCCTGTAATGGATTTCGGGGTTCCCAAATTTCAGAATTTCGGGTTCGATTTTGGGGTTCCAGGGACGGATTTTGGGGGTTCCAGGATGGATTTTGGGGTTCCAGGTTTTCATAGGTCTCAGGTTGGATTTTATTGATTCCAGGATGGGTTTTTGGGGGTTCCAGGGATGGATTTTGGGGGTTCCTGAGATGGATTTTCGGGGTTCCAGGTTGGATTTCAGGGTTCCAGGTTTTTGTGAGTCTCAGGTTGGATTTGAGGGTTCCAGGGATGGATTTTGGGGTTTCTAGATTGGATTTTTGAGGGTTCCAGGATGGATTTTGGGGTTTCCAGGATGGATTTTGGGGATTCCAGGTTGGATTTCGGGGTTCCCAAATTTCAGACTTTCAGGTTCGATTTTGAGGTTTCCAGGATGGATTTTGGGGGTTCTCGGGATGAATTTTGGGGGGTTCCAGGTTGAATTTTATTGTTTCCAGGTTGGATTTGAGGTTTCCAGGATGGAATTTGGGGTTCCAGGTCTTTGTGGGTCCAAGGTTGAGGTTTGGGGTTTCTGGGATGGATTTCGGGCTTCTGGGATGGATTTTGGGGCTCCCCAGATGGATTTCAGGGTTCCAGGTTTTTGTAGCACTTTGGGGTTTCTAGATTGGATTTTTAGGGGTTCCAGGTTGGATTTTGGGGGTTCCAGGGATGGATTTTGGGGGTCCCTTGGGATGGATTTCAGGGTTCCAGGTGTTTCCACATCTCAGGTTGGATTTCAGGGGTTCCTGGTTGGATTTCGGGGTTCCTGGGATGGATTTTTGAGATTTTACACTGGATTTTGGGGTTTCCGGGGTGAATTTTTGGGGTTTCCAGGTGAATTTTTGGGGTTCCAAGTTGAATTTCAGGGTTCCTGGGCTCCGTTTCCCATCCCCACCACCCCGAGGGCGCAGTCGAGGGCGGGGGCGCCGTGGGTCAGGCACCCCATGGACGCGGCGTCCACGTGGGGCTCCCGGCTCGGATTTCGGGGTTCCCAAATTTCAGGGTTTCAGGTTCGATTTAGAGCGGTTCAGGGTGGAGTTTTGGGGTTTCTGGGATGGATTTCGGGGTTCCAGGTTTCATGGGTCTCAGGCTGGATTTTATTGGTTCCAGGTTGGATTTTGGGGTTCCTGGGATGGGTTTTCGGGGTTCCAGGTGTTTCTGGGTCACAGGTTGGAATTTATCGGTTCCCGGTTGGATTTTATTGGTTCCAGGTTGGATTTTGGGGTTCCTGGGATGGGTTTTGGGGTTCCAGTTTGGATTTTGGGGTTCCTGGGATGGGTTTTGGGGTTCCAGGTGTTTCGGGGTCACAGGTTGGAATTTATCGGTTCCCGGTTGGATTTTATTGGTTCCAGGTTGGATTTTCAGGGTTCCGGGTTGGATTTTGGGGGTTCCAGGTTTTGTAGGTCCCGGGTTGGATTTTTGGGCTTCTGGGATGGATTTTAGGGATCCAGGTTGGATTTCAGGGTTCCAGGTTTTTCTAGGTCCCCGGGTTGGATTTTGGGGTTCCTGGGATGGATTTTGGGGTTTCTGGGTGGAATTTCAAGGTTCCAAGTTGGATTTTGGTCATTCCAAGGTGGATTTTCGGGGTTCCTGGGCTCCGTTTCCCATCCCCACCACCCCGAGGGCGCAGTCGAGGGCGGGGGGCGCCGTGGGTCAGGCACCCCATGGACGCGGCGTCCACGTGGGGCTCCCGGCTCGGATTTCGGGGTTCCCAAATTTCAGGGTTTCAGGTTCGATTTAGAGCGGTTCGGGATGGAGTTTTGGGGTTTCTGGGATGGATTTTGGGGGTTCCAGGTTGGATTGTATTGGTTCCAGGTCGGGATTTTGGGGGTTCCAGGTTTTTGCAGGATTTCAGGGCTTCCAGGGTTGGATTCTGGGGGTTCCTGGAATGGATTTTGGGGATTCCAGGTTGGATTTTGGGGTTCCTGGGTGGATTTTTGGGCTTCCCAAATTCAGGGTTTCAGGTTCGATGCTGAGGGTTTCAGGATGGAGTTTGAGGGCCTGGGACGAATTTTGGGTGTTCCAGGTTGGGTTTTCAGGGTCCCACGCCGAATTTTCGGGGTTCCTGGGCTCCGTCTGCCACCCCCACCACCTTGAGGGCGAAGTCCAGGCTGGGGGCGCCGTGGGTCAGGCACCCCATGGACACGACGTCCACGTGGGGCCCCAGGAACCGCGCCAGGCTCTCCAGGCCGATGCCCCCCGCTGGCCTCCACCAGCACCCGCGGGTGCGCGGCCTTGACGCGCGCGGCCGCCGCCTGCAGCGCCTGGAAACGGGGAAAAATGGCCAAAAACCCCCAAATCTGGGGGGTTTGCAACCCAAAATATGCCCAGATTGGGTCCCGTTTTTTAGAGTTTCCCCCTTTTTTTTTTTTTTTTGTGTTTATTCCCTTTTTTTTTTTTTTTTTTTGGTGTTTATCCCAATTTTTTCCAGCGTGTCCTCATTTTTTTGGGGTTTTTCCCTTTTATTTTTTTTTTTTTTTAATTTTTTCCCTTTTTTTTTTTTTTTTTTTTTTGGTTTGTTTGGGTTTTTTTCCCCGTTTTTCTGGGGTTTATCCGCCCAGTTTTGGGGTCTCACCCACCCAGAAAACCCCAAAATTTGGGGGGTGTGACCCCAAATCTGCCCAATTTCGGTCCCGATAAAAACCCATTAATTATGGGATTATTGAACCCAAAATCGGGGTGTCCACCCCCAAATCCTCCAAATCCCCATTAAACCAGAAATCCCAAAAAAATTGGGGGTTTTTGACCCCAAATCTGCCCAATTTGGGTCCCTAGAAAAAATTATCAATTTTGGGATTCTTCCTCTTAAAATTGGGGTGTTCAAAATTGGGGTGTCCACCCTCAAATTCTACAAATCGCCCTTAAACGAGAAATCCCAAAAATTTGGGATTTTCCACCCAATTTTGGGGTCCCACCCATCCAGAAAACCCCAAAATTTGGGATTTTCAACCTAAAATTTGCCCAATTTGGGTCTCTATAAAAACCCATTAATTATGCGATTATCCCACCCAAAATTGGGGTGTTCACCCCCAAATCAAGCATTATCCCCCTTAAACCAAAAACCCCAAAAATTTGGGATTTTCCACCCAATTTTGGGGTATCGCCCAACTAAAAAAAACCCCAAAATTTGGGGTTTTCAACCTAAAATTTGCCCAGTTTGGGTCCCTAGAAAAAATCACCAATTTTGGGATTGTTCCACTAAAAATTGGGTGTTCAAAACTGGGGTGTCCACCCCCCAAATCCCCTTTAAACCAGAAACCCCAAAAATTTGGGATTTTTCACCCAAAATTTGGGGTCCGACCCACCGAGAAAAACCCCAAAATTCGGGGTTTCCAACCCAAAATCTGCCTAATTTGTGTCCCTAGAAAAAAATCATCAATTCCCCAAATTTTCGCCGTTCTCCCCCAAAATTTCTCCTTTTTCCCCCCCAAAATTTCGATTTTCGGGGTTCCCCGATATTTCGGGGCTCAGAGCTCAAATCTCCACCCCAATTCTGGGCACATTTTTGGGGTTTTCTCCCCCAAATTTTCACCGTTTTTCCCCAAATTTTTGCCTTTTTTCCCCGAAATTCCGCTATTCACCCCCCAAATTTTGGATTTTCGGGGTTCCCCTGTTTTTTAGGGCTCACCTCCGGGCTGAGGTTGTCGAGCAGGACGAGGTCGGCGCCGGCCTCGGCCGCCTGCAGCGCCTGCTCCGCGCTCGCGCACTCCACGCCCAATTTCTGAGTGAAGCCCAGGGCCCGGCGCGCCCCCAAAATCAGCTGCGGGACCCCGAAATTAACGCCCCAAAATTGGGGATTTACCCCCAAAAATTGGGAATTTCTACTCAAAAAATATGTGGAAAAATTGGGGATTTCTATTCAAAATTTATCCCCAAAAATTGGGAATTTTCCCCTCAAATTAATCCCCAAAAATTGGGGATTTACCCCCTAAAATTCATCCCCAAAAATTGGGAATTTTCACCCCAAAATTTACCCCCAAAAATTGGGAATTTCTACTCAAAAAATATCCGCAAAAATTGGGGATTTCTACTCAAAATTTATCCCCAAAAATTGGGAATTTCTGCCCCAAATTAATCCCCAAACTTGGGAATTTCTACTCAAAATTAATCAACAAAAATTCAGAAATGAATCCCCAAAAATTGGGAATTTCCCACATAAAAATTGGGAATTCCTACTCAAAATTAGTCCCCAAAAATTGGGATTTTCCCCTCAAATTAATCCCCAAAAATTGGAATTTCCCTCATAAATTAATCCCCAAAAATTGGGAATTTTTCTGCAAAGTTAATCCCCAAAAATTGGGGATTTCTACTCAAAATTTCTCCCCAAAAATTCGGAATTTCCCCCCAAAATTGGGATTTTATCCCATAAATAAACCCCCAAAAATTGGGAATTTCCCCCCACATTAATCCCAAAAAATTGGGAATTTCCCCACAAAAATTGGGAATTTCCCTCATAAATGAATCCCCAAAAATTGGGAATTTTCCCCCCAAATTTGGGGTCCTCCCCCCAACCAAAACCCCCCAAATTTTGGGGTCCCCCCCCCCATTTCCCCCCAAAATTTTGCCCCAATTCCCCCCCAAATTTCGGGGTCTCCCCCCAAATTTCCTCCTCATTTCACCTCCAAATTTCGGGGTCCCACCGTGACCAAACCGCCCCAAATTTGGGGTCCCCCCAACCCCAAAACCCCCCAAAAATCCCCCAAATTTGGGGTGCTCACCTTTGCCAGCGCTCTGGGATTGTCCGGACCCCCCCAAATTTGCCCCCCAAATTTCCCCCATTTTTACCCCAAATTTTGGGGGTCCTCACAACCAGAACCCCCCAAATTTTGCCCCCCAAAATTCGGGGTCCCCCCACCCCAAATTCCCCTCAAAATTCGGGGTCCCCCCACCCCATTTCTCCCCCATTTTCTCCCCATTTCCCCCCCAAATTTCCTCCCAAATTCCCCCAAATTTCGGGGTCCCCCCACCACCAGAACCCCCCAATTTTTTCCCCAAATTCGGGGTCCCCCCACCCCATTTTCCCCCCAAATTTTCCCCCCAAATTTGAGATCCCCCCACCCCATTTCCCCCCCAAATTTCTCCCCCATTTCCCCCCAAATTTTCCCCCCAAATTCAGGGTTCCCCCATACCCAAAACCCCCCAAATTCTGGGGTCCCCCCCCCCATTACGCCCCCCAATTTCGAGGTCTCCCCACAACCAAAACCTCCCCAAATTTTCCCCCCAAATTCGGGATTCCCCCCCAAATTTTCCCCCCAAATTTTGCCCCCCATTCCCTCCCAATTTCGGGGGTCCCCCCAACCCCAAAACCCCCCAAAAATCCCCCAAATTTTGGGGTGCTCCCCTTTGTCACCCCCTCCTCGTTCTGCAGCGCTCTGGGATTGTCCGGACCCCCCCCAAATTTGCCCCCCAAATTTCCCCCATTTTACCCCAAATTCGGGGTCCCCACAACCAGAACCCCCCAAATTTTGCCCCCAAAATTCGGGGTCCCCCCACCCCAAATTCCCCCCAAAATCCGGATTCCCCCCACCCCATTTCTCCCCCATTTTCTCCCCCAAATTTCCCCCATTTTTCCCCAAATTTCGGGGTCCCCACACCCATTTCCCCCCCAAATCCGGGGGTCCCCACAACCAGAACCCCCCAAATTTTGCCCCCAAATTTTCCCCCCCAAATTCCGGATCCCCCTCCCCATTTTCCCCCAAATTTTTCCCCATTTCCCCCCCAGATTTGGGGATCCCCACAACCAGGACCCCCCAAATTTTGCCTCCAAATTTTGCCCCCATTTCCCCCCAAATTCGGGGTCTCCCCTCCCCATTTCTCCTCCATTTCCACCCCAAATTTTCCCCATTTCTCCCCCATTTTCCCCCCAATTTTTTCCCCAATTTTGGGGCTCCCCCGCCCCAAAACCCCCCCAAAATTCGGGGTGCTCACCCGTTTAACCCCTTCCTGTCCCCAGCCGCTCTCGGCCACCGCCCTGTGGTTGTCCCGATCCCCCTCCCCAATTCCTTCAAATTTCCCCCATTTTCCCCCAAATTCCTCCCCATTTTTCCCCATTTCCCCCCCCAGATTTGGGGGTCCCCACAACCAGGACCCCCCAAATTTTGCCTCCAGATTTGGCCCCCATTTCTCCCCCAAATTCGGGGTCTCCCCACCCAATTTCTCCTCCATTTCCACCCCATTTTCCACCCAAATTTTCCCCCATTTCCGCCAATTTTCCCCCCAATTTCGGGGCTCCCCCGACCCAAAACCCCCCCAAAATTCGGGGTCCTTACCCGTTTAACCCCTTCGTTGCCGCCGCCGCCCAGCTCCACCAGGGCCCTGTGATTGTCCCGATCCTCCCTCCCCATTTCCCTCCCATTTCTCCCCCAATTTTTCCCCCATTTCCACCCAAATTTTCCCCCAATTTCGGGGCGCTCACCCGTTTAACCCCTTCGCTGCCGCCGCCGCGCAGCTCCACCAGGGCCCTGTGGTTGTCCTTGAGCAGCCCGAACGCCCCATTTCCCCCCCAGATTATCCCCAAATTTTGCCCCATTTTCCCCCAAATTTCGGGGTCTCCCACAACCAAACCCCCCCCAAAATTCGGGTTCCTTACCCGTTTAACCCCTTCGTGCCCGCCGCCGCCCAGCTCCACCACGGCCCTGTGGTTGTCCCGATCCTCCCCTCCCCATTTCCCTCCCATTTCTCCCCCAATTTTTCCCCCATTTTCCACCCAAATTTTCCCCCAATTTCGGGGCTCTCTCACCCCAAAATTCGGGGCGCTCACCCGTTTAACCCCTTCGCTGCCGCCGCCGCGCAGCTCCACAGGGCCCTGTGGTTGTCCTTGAGCAGCCCAAACGCCCCATTTCCCCCCCAGATTATCCCCAAATTTTGCCCCATTTTCCACCCAAATTTTCCCCAAATTTCGGGGTCTCCCACAACCAAAACCCCCCAAAATTCGGGTTCCTTACCCGTTTAACCCCTTCGCTGCCGCCGCCGCCCAGCTCCACCAGGGCCCTGTGATTGTCCGATCCTCCCTCCCCATTTCCCTCCCATTTCTCCCCCAATTTTTCCCCCATTTCCACCCAAATTTTTCCCCAATTTCGGGGTGCTCACCCGTTTAACCCTTCGCTGCCGCCGCGCAGCTCCACCAGGGCCCTGTGGTTGTCCTTGAGCAGCCCGAACGCCCCATTTCCCCCCCAGATTATCCCCAAATTTTGCCCCATTTTCCCCCAAATTTCGGGGTCTCCCACAACCAAAACCCCCCAAAACCCCCCAAAATTCGGGTTCCTTACCCGTTTAACCCCTTCGCTGCCGCCGCCGCCCAGCTCCACCAGGGCCCTGTGGTTGTCCTTGAGCAGCCCGAACGCCCCATTTCCCCTCCCAAATTTCCCCCCATTTTACCCCAGATTTCGGGGTCTCCCACAACCAAACCCCCCCCAAAATTCGGGTTCCTTACCCGTTTAACCCCTTCGTTGCCGCCGCCGCCCAGCTCCACCACGGCCCTGTGATTGTCCCGATCCCCCCTCCCCATTTCCCTCCCATTTCTCCCCCAATTTTTCCCCCATTTCCACCCAAATTTCTCCCCAATTTCGGGGCGCTCACCCGTTTAACCCCTTCGCTGCCCGCCGCCCGCCCAGCTCCACCACGGCCCTGTGATTGTCCCGATCCCCCCTCCCCATTTCCCTCCCATTTCTCCCCCAATTTTTCCCCCATTTCCACCCAAATTTTCCCCCAATTTCGGGGCGCTCACCCGTTTAACCCCTTCGCTGCCGCCGCGCAGCTCCACCAGGGCCCTGTGGTTGTCCTTGAGCAGCCCGAACGCCCCATTTCCCCCCCAGATTATCCCCAAATTTTGCCCCATTTTCCCCCAAATTTCGGGGTCTCCCACAACCAAAACCCCCCCAAAACCCCCCAAAATTTGGGGCGCTCACCCGTTTAACCCCTTCCTGCCCGCCGCTCATCTCCGCCACTGCCCTGTGATTGTCCCGATCCCCCCTCCCCATTTCCCTCAAATTTCCCCCATTTTCCACCCAAATTTTCCCCCAATTTCGGGGCTCTCTCACCCCAAAATTCGGGGCGCTCACCCGTTTAACCCCTTCGCTGCCGCCGCCGCGCAGCTCCACCAGGGCCCTGTGGTTGTCCTTGAGCAGCCCGAAGGCGCCCAGCCCCTGGCGGTGCCCCTGCGCGCCCCCCCACGCCCAGCGCGTACTTCTCGGCCGCCCTGAAGCCGGGCGTGCATTTGCGCGTCCCCGCCACGACCCCTCCCCAGTTGCGGCTCTCGGCGACCCCCCGGGCGCGGGCGGCCATGGAGGCCACGCCGCTGCAGCGCCCCAGAACGTTCAGCGCCGCCCGCTCGGCCAGGAGCACCCCGAGAGCGGGGCCCGACACCTCGGCCACCAGCGCCCGGCCCGGCGGCAGGCGGGAGCCTTCGGGGAGCCTCCAGAGCACCGAGCAGCCCGACACCCCGAAAACCGCCTCGGCGAACGGGCAGCCCGCCAGCACCCCGAAAAACGGGGCGGGCTCGGGGGGGTGAAACTGGGGGGTTTTGGGGTTAAATTGGGGGGTTTCGGGGTTAAATTGGGGGGTTTCGGGGTGGTGTTGGGGGGTTTCGGGTGGGTTAAATTGGGGGGTTTTGGGGTTAAATTGGGGGGTTTCGGGGTGGTTTCGGGGGGCTTTCGGGGGGGTTAAATTGGGGGGTTTCGGGGGAGTTAAATTGGGGGGTTTCGGGGTGGTTTCGGGGGGTTTCGGGTGGGTTAAATTGGGGGGTTTCGGGTGGGTTAAATTGGGGGGTTTTGGGGTTAAATTGGGGGGTTTCGGGGTTAAATTGGGGGGTTTCGGGTGGGTTTTGGGGGGTTTCGGGGGGGTTAAATTGGGGGGGTTTCGGGGGGGGTTAAATTGGGGGGTTTCGGGGGGGTTAAATTGGGGGGTTTTGGGGTTAAATTGGGGGGGTTTCGGGTGGGTTTTGGGGGGTTTCGGGGGGGTTAAATTGGGGGGTTTCGGGGGAGTTAAATTGGGAGGTTTCGGGGTGGTTTCGGGGGGTTTCGGGGGGGTTAAATTGGGGGGTTTTGGGTGGGTTAAATTGGGGGTTTTGGGGTGGTTTCGGGGGGTTTCGGGGGGGTTAAATTGGGGGGTTTCGGGGTGGTTTTGGGGGGTTTTGGGGTTAAATTGGGGGGTTTCGGGGCGGTTAAATTGGGGGGTTTCGGGGTTAAATTGGGGGGTTTCGGGGTGGTTTCGGGGGGTTTCGGGTGGGTTAAATTGGGGGGTTTTGGGGTTAAATTGGGGGGTTTCGGGTGGGTTAAATTGGGGGGTTTCGGGGTGGTTTCGGGGGGTTTCGGGGGGGTTAAATTGGGGGGTTTTGGGTGGGTTAAATTGGGGGGTTTTGGGGTGGTTTCGGGGGGTTTCGGGGGGGTTAAATTGGGGGGTTTCGGGGTGGTTTTGGGGGGTTTTGGGGTTAAATTGGGGGGTTTCGGGGCGGTTAAATTGGGGGGTTTCGGGGTTAAATTGGGGGGTTTCGGGGTGGTTTCGGGGGGTTTCGGGGGGGTTAAATTGGGGGGTTTCGGGTGGGTTTTGGGGGGTTTCGGGGGGGGTTAAATTGGGGGGGTTTCGGGGGGGTTAAATTGGGGGGTTTCGGGGTGGTTTCGGGGGTTGCGGGGGGGTTAAATTGGGGGGTTTCGGGTGGGTTAAATTGGGGGGTTTTGGGGTTAAATTGGGGGGTTTCGGGGTGGTGTTGGGGGGTTTCGGGGGGGTTAAATTGGGGGGTTTCGGGGCGAAATTGGGGGGTTTCGGGGGGGTTAAATTGGGGGGTTTCGGGTGGGTTAAATTGGGGGGGTTTCGGGTGGGTTAAATTGGGGGGTTTTGGGGTTAAATTGGGGGGTTTCGGGTGGGTTAAATTGGGGGGTTTCGGCGTGGTTTCGGGGGGTTTCGGGTGGGTTAAATTGGGGGGTTTTGGGGTTAAATTGGGGGGTTTCGGGTGGGTTAAATTGGGGGGTTTCGGGGTTAAATTGGGGGGTTTCGGGTGGGTTAAATTGGGGGGTTTTGGGGTTAAATTGGGGGGTTTCGGGGGGGTTAAATTGGGGGGTTTCGGGGTGGTTAAATTGGGGGGTTTCGGGGTGGTTTCGGGGGGTTTCGGGGTTCTTGATGAGGATGTGGGCGCGGATCTGGGGTTCCCCAGCGGGGCCAGGGTGGGGTCGGGCCAGGGCGCGTCCTCGTCCAGCCAGGAGCGCGCCAGGGCCCGCAGGCGGTGCGGGGGAGGGGCGGGGGGCCAGGGGGTCCCCAAAGGGTTCGGGGGGCCCGGGAGGTTCGGGGGTGCTGAGGAACCGAGGGTTGAATGGGACATCACGGGATGGAGCTGGGGAGAGAGGAAAGAGAGAGAGTTAGGGGGGGTTTGGGGGTCCTAGGGGGAATTTTGGGGTCCCCGGAGGGTCCCTGAGAGGATTTTGGGGTCCCAGGAGGGTCCTTGGGGAGATTTGGGGGTCTTAGGGGGGGTCCTTGAGAGGGTTTTGGGGTCCCCATTGGGATCTATGGGAGATATTTGGGTCTGGGGTCGCTTGGGGGGATTTTGAGGGGAATTTTGGGGGTCCTGAGGGGATTTTGGGGTCCTGGAGGGGATTTTGGGGTCCCAGGGGGAATTTCGGGGGTCTTTGGGGGTCCTTAAGGGGATTTTGGGGTCCCAGGAGGGTCCTTGACAGGATTTTGGGGTCCTTGGGGAGATTTTGAGGGTCTTAGGGGGGTCCTTGAGGAGGTTTTGGGGTCCCCATTGGGATTTTCGGGGAGATATTTGGGTCTGGGGGGGATTTGGGGCCATGGGGAGGGGTCCTGGAGGGGATTTTGGGGGTCTTAGGGGGGTCCTGGAGGGGTTCATGGGGTCCCAGGGGGGATTTTGGGGTCCCCATTGGGATCTATGGGGAGATTTTTGGGTCTGGGGGGGGATTTGGGGGGGTCCCAGGAGGGTCCTTGAGTGGATTTTGGGATATTTGGGGTTCAGTTTTGGGATATTTGGGGTTCAGTTTTGGGGATTTGGGGGTTCAGTTTTGGGATATTTGGGGTTCAGTTTTGGGGGGATTTTGGGGGATATTTGGGGTTCAGTTTTGGGATATTTGGGGTTCAGTTTTGGGGGATTTGGGGTTCAGTTTTGGGATATTTGGGGTTCAGTTTTGGGGGGATTTTGGGGGATATTTGGGGTTCAGTTTTGGGGGATTTGGGGTTCAGTTTTGGGGGATTTGGGGTCCAGTTTTGGGGGGATTTTGGGGGATTTGGGGTTCAGTTTTGGGGGATTTGGGGTTCAGTTTTGGGATATTTGGGGTTCAGTTTTGGGGGGATTTTGGGATATTTGGGGTTCAGTTTTGGGGGATTTGGGGTTCAGTTTTGGGGGGATTTTGGGGGATATTTGGGGTTCAGTTTTGGGATATTTGGGGTTCAGTTTTGGGGATATTTGGGGTTCAGTTTTGGGGGATTTGGGGTTCAGTTTTGGGGGGATTTTGGGGGATATTTGGGGTTCAGTTTTTTGGGATTTGGGGTTCAGTTTTGGGGATTTGGGGTTCAGTTTTGGGGGATTTGGGGTTCAGTTTTGGGATATTTGGGGTTCAGTTTTGGGTGGATTTTGGGGGATATTTGGGGTTCAGTTTTGGGGGATTTGGGGTTACAGTTTTGGGGGGATTTTGGGATATTTGGGGTTCAGTTTTGGGGGATTTGGGGTTCAGTTTTGGGGGATTTGGGGTTCAGTTTTGGGATATTTGGGGTTCAGTTTTGGGGGATATTTGGGGTTCAGTTTTGGGGGATTTGGGGTTCAGTTTTGGGATATTTGGGGTTCAGTTTTGGGGGGATCTTGGGGGATATTTGGGGTTCAGTTTTGGGATATTTGGGGTTCAGTTTTGGGGGATATTTGGGGTTCAGTTTTGGGGGATTTGGGGTTCAGTTTTGGGGGATTTGGGGTTCAGTTTTGGGATATTTGGGGTTCAGTTTTGGGGGGATTTTGGGGGATATTTGGGGTTCAGTTTTGGGATATTTGGGGTTCAGTTTTGGGGGATTTGGGGTTCAGTTTTGGGATATTTGGGGTTCAGTTTTGGGATATTTGGGGTTCAGTTTTGGGGGATTTTGGGGGATTTGGGGTTCAGTTTTGGGGGATTTGGGGTTCAGTTTTGGGGGATATTTGGGGTTCAGTTTTTGGTGCCGATTTTTGCGGGTTTTTCCCCTTTTTTGGGATTTTGGGGCGATTTTAGCTGATTTTGTGTCAATTTTTGTCAATTTGGTGCCGATTTTTTCCCTTTAATTTCTGCTTTTGGGGATTTTTAGCTGATTTTGTGTCAATTTTTGCCAATTTTGTGCCGATTTTTGCCCTTTCTTCCATTTTTGGGGACTTTTTGGTGATTTTGGGGTTAATTTTTTGTCAATTTTAGCCAATTTGGTTGAGATTTTTCCCCTTTTTTCTGGTTTTGGGGCTTTTGCGGCGAATGTTTGTCAATTTTTGCCAATTTTGTGCCGATTTTTCCCCTTTTTTCTGGTTTTGGGCCAATTTCTGCTGATTTTGTGTAATTTTAGCCAATTTTATGCCAATTTTTCCCATTTTTTTGCCGATTTTCCCCCTTTTTTCCGGTTTTGGGGCAATTTCTGATGATTTTGGGTAATTTCAACCGATTTTCTGCCAATTTTTCCCATTTTTGCACCGATTTTTCCCTTTTTTTTTCCATTTTAGGGATTTTTAGATGATTCTGTGACCATTTGAGACAATTTAGTGCCGATTTTTGCCCTTCTTTTAAATTTTGGGGATTTTAAAATAATTTTGTGTCAATTTTTGCCACTTTTGTGCCGATTTTCCCCTTATTTTCCTGATTTTGGGCAATTTATGACGATTTTGAGTAATTTTAGCCGATTTAGTGCCGATTTTTACCCATTTAGTGCCGATTTTTCCCGATTTTGCGTATTTTGGGATGATTTTGGGTGATTCTGTGACAGTTTTTGCCAATTTTTACTAATTTTGTGCAGATTTTTCCTCTTTTTTCTGGTTTTGGGGCAATTTGTGATGATTTGTGCTGATATTGGGTAATTTTACCTGATTTTATGCCAATTTTTCCCATTTTTGTGCCGATTTTTCCCCTTTTCTCCATTTTAGGGATTTTTAGATGATTTTGAACCAATTTTGTGCCGATTTCCCCCCTTTTTTTTCCGGTTTTGGGGCAATTTATGCTGATTTTGAGCAATTTCCGCCGATTTTGTGTCAATTTTTCCCATTTTTGGGCCGATTTTTTCCGGTTTTGGGGCAATTTATGCTGATTTTGGCTGATTTCAGCCCATTTTATGCCAATTTTTGCCATTTTTGTGCCGATTTTTCCCCTTTTCTCCATTTTAGGGATTTTTAGATGATTTTGAACCAATTTTGTGTCGATTTTCCCCCCTTTTTTTTCCTGGTTTTGGGTATTTTGGGGTGATTTTAGCTGATTTTGTGCCGATTTTCCCCCGTTTTTCTGGTTTTGGGTATTTTGGGGTTAATTTGGGTGAATTTGAGTCAATTTTGTGATTTTAGTCAGTTTTGTGCCGATTTTTCCCCTTTTTTTCCCGGTTTTGGGGCGGTTTGTGCTGCTTTTGGCTGATTTCAGCTGATTTCGTGTCAATTTTTACAAATTTTGTGCTGATTTTAGCCGATTTTATGCCAATTTTTACCAATTTTGTGCCGATTTCCCCTCTTTTTTTCCGATTTTGGGCCAATTTCTGCTGATTTTGTGTAATTTCAGCCGATTTTATGCCAATTTTTCCCATTTTTGTGCCGATTTTTGCCCTTTTTTCCCCATTTTGGGGCGATTTATGCCGATTTTGGGTAATTTCAGCCGCTTTTGTGCCAATTTTTCCCATTTTTGCCCTTTTTGCCCCAAACCCCGCCGTCCAAAGTCCGTTTTGGGGCCGGCCCCGCCCCCTCCCCTCCCCCCCCCGCCCCTCCCCCACTCACCTGGCGCGCGCCGGACCCGAATGAGGCCCCGGGGGGGGGGAGGGGGGGGATCTTACCTGGGGGGGCGGGGCCAAAGCGCGGGCGCTGATTGGCTGCCACGCCCACCCCAAAAAAAAAAAAAAAAAATCCCAAAAAACCCAAAAAAATAAACCCGGAAGTGTTGGGGGGGGGGGGGGGGGAGGGGAAAATGGGGGAGGGGAGAATGGGAAAAATTGGGAATAAATTGGGGGAAAATTGGGAAAAATGAGATTTGGGGACATTGGGGAAAAAATTGGGGAAAATTTGGGAAAAAATTGGGGTGAGATTGGTAAAAAAATGGGAAAAATGAGATTTGGGGACATTGGGGAAAAATGGGGGGAAAATGGAGAAAAATTGGGGGGAAATTGGGGGGAAATTGGGAAAAATGAGATTTGGGGACATCGGGGGGATTGGGGACAATGAGAGAAAAATGGGAAAAATTGGGGGAAAAATGGAGGAAAAATTGGGGAAAATTGGGAAAAATGAGATTTGGGGACATTGGGGAAAAATTGGGACAAAGTGGAAAAAATGAGATTTGGGGACATTGGGGAAAAATTGGGGGAAAAATGTGAAAAATGAGATTTGGGGACATTGGGGGGAAAATGTGAAAAATGAGATTTGGGGGCGTTGGGGAAAAAATTGGGGAAAATTTGGGAAAAAATTGGGGTGAGATTGGTAAAAAAATGGGAAAAATGGGATTTGGGGACATTGGGGGGAAATTGGGGGGAAATTGGGGGGAAATTGGGAAAAATGAGATTTGGGGACATTGGGGGACATTGGGGACAATGAGAAAAAAAAAGGGAAAAATTGGGGGAAAATGGAGGAAAAATTGGGGAAAATTGGGAAAAATGAGATTTGGGGACATTGGGGAAAAATGGGGGAAAATGGGGGAAAATTGGGAAAAATGAGATTTGGGGACATTGGGGAAAAATGGGGGAAAATGGGGGAAAATTGGGAAAAATGAGATTTGGGGACATTGGGGAAAAATTGGGGGGAAAATGTGAAAAATGAGATTGGGGGACATTGGGGAAAAAATTGGGGAAAATTTGGGAAAAAATTGGGGTGAGATTGGTAAAAAAATGGGAAAAATGGGATTTGGGGACATTGGGGGGAAATTGGGGGGAAATTGGGGGGAAATTGGGAAAAATGAGATTGGGGGACATTGGGGACAATGAGGACAAAAAAGGGAAAAATTGGGGGAAAAATTGAGAAAATTTGGGGAAAATTTAGAAAAATGAGATTTGGGGACATTGGGACATTGGGGAAAATGGGGGGAATTGGGAAAAATGAGATTTGGGGACATTGAGGACATTGGGGACAATGAAAAAAAATGGGAAAAAATTGGAGGAAATGGAGGAAAACTTGGGAGAATTGGGCAAAATGGGATTGGGGAAAAATTGGGGGAAATTGGGAAAAATGGGATTTGGGGACATTGGGGAAAAATGGGGAGAATTGGGGGAAAATTGGGAAAAAATGGGAAAAATGAGATTTGGGGACATTGGGGACGTTGGGGGCGTTGGGGACATTGGGGAAAAATTGGGGAAAATTGGGAAAAATGAGATTTGGGGACATCGGGGACAATCCAAGGCACTCCCTGACCTGGTTTATTTCCCTTTATTTCAGGCACTGTCTGAGCTGGTTCATTTCTTTATTTCTATTTTATTATATTTTATTATATTATATTATACTTTATTTATTTGATTTTACTTTATTTTATTTTATTTATTATTTATTTTTATTTCATTTTATGTTTTAATGCATTCTTATTTTATTTTTTTTTACTTATTATTTATTTTTATTTTATGTTTTAATACATTATTTTATTTTATCTTATTTTATTTCATTTCATTTCATTTCATTTTTATTTTATTTTATATTATTTTATTTCATTTCATTTTATTTTATTTCATTTTATTTTATATTTTTTTTATTTCATTTTATTTCATTTCATTTTATTTCATTTATTTTATTTTATTTTATTTTATTTCATTTCATTTCATTTTTATTTTATTTTATTTTATATTATTTTATTTTATTTCATTTCATTTTATTTTATTTTATATTATTTTTGTTTTATTTCATTTTATTTCATTTCATTTTATTTCATTTATTTTATTTTTTTTTTATTTTATTTTATTTCATTTCATTTCATTTTTATTTTATTTTATTTTATTTTATATTATTTTATTTTATTTCATTTCATTTTATTTTATTTTATATTATTTTATTTTATTTTATTTCATTTCATTTCATTTCATTTCATTTATTTTATTTTATTTTATTTCATTTTTATTTTATTTTATTTTATTTTATTTTATTTTATTTTATTTCATTTTATTTTATTTTATTTTATATTATTTTTGTTTTATTTCATTTTATTTCATTTCATTTTATTTCATTTATTTTATTTTTTTTTATTTTATTTTATTTCATTTCATTTAATTTTTATTTTATTTTATTTTATTTTATATTATTTTATTTTATTTCATTTCATTTTATTTTATTTTATATTATTTTATTTTATTTTATTTTATTTCATTTCATTTCATTTCATTTCATTTATTTTATTTTATTTTATTTCATTTTTATTTTATTTTATTTTATATTATTTTATTTTATTTCATTTTATTTTATTTTATTTTATATTATTTTTGTTTTATTTCATTTTATTTCATTTCATTTTATTTCTTTTATTTTATTTTTTTTTTTTTTTATTTTATTTCATTTCATTTCATTTTTATTTTATTTTATTTTATATTATTTTATTACATTTCATTTTATTTTATTTTATATTATTTTATTTTATTTTATTTCATTTCATTTCATTTTATTTCATTTCATTTATTTTATTTTTATTTCATTTTATTTTATTTTATTTTATATTATTTTTTTCATTTCATTTCATTTCATTTTATTTCATTTATTTTATTTCATTTCATTTCATTTCATTTCATTTCATTTTTATTTTATTTCATTTTATATTATTTTTGTTTCATTTCATTTCATTTATTTTCTTTTATTTCATTTTATTTTCTTTTATTTCATTTATTTTGACAAACACCCTTTGGCATCGGTGACCCTGCCCCGCCATTCTCTCCTTCCTCAGCAAAACTCGATTTTATTTCTGTTTTCCTTCAGGTTCCAAATTCCAAATTCCAAATTCCGTCCTTGGGCCGGGAATGCTCTGAAAACACAAAAACCAAAACCAGGTTTGGGTTCTGGGGGTGGGTTCGGTGCTCGTGCTCGTGGGGATTTGTGGCCGGAGCAAAGGGCAAAGCCAGCCCAGAAAGGAGAGGTTGGAGAAAATCAATCCAGAAATAAATTAAATGCAACAATAAAATCGATCCAGCAATAAAACCAATCGAACATTAAAATCAATCGATTGATAAAATCAATTGATAAAATGTATCGAACAATAAAATTAATCGAAACAATGAAATCAATCGAGGAATAAATTAAATCAATTGATAAATTAAATTGAGCAATAAAATCGATCCGACAATAAAATCGATCAGTAAATAAATTAAATTGAACAATAAAATCAATCCACACAATACAATCAATCAATCGATAAATTAAATCAATTGATAAATTAAATTGAGCAATAAAATCGATCCGACAATAAAATCGACCAGTAAATAAATTAAATTGAACAATAAAATCAATCCACACAATACAATCAATCAATCGATAAATTAAATCAATTGATAAATTAAATTGAGCAATAAAATCGATCCGACAATAAAATCGATCAGTAAATAAATTAAATTGAACAATAAAATCAATCCACACAATACAATCAATCAATCGATAAATTAAATCAATTGATAAATTAAATTGAGCAATAAAATCGATCCGACAATAAAATCGATCAGTAAATAAATTAAATTGAACAATAAAATCAATCCACACAATACAATCAATCAATCGATAAATTAAATCAATTGATAAATTAAATTGAGCAATAAAATCGATCCGACAATAAAATCAATCAGTAAATAAATTAAATTGAACAATAAAATCAATCCACACAATACAATCAATCAATCGATAAATTAAATCAATTGATAAATTAAATCCAACAATAAAATCAATCCAAACAATTAAATCAATCGAGCAATAAATTAAATCAATTGATAAATTAAATTGAGCAATAAAATCAATCCGACAATAAAATCAATCGAGCAATAAAATAAATCAATCGATAAAATCAATCGAACAATAAAATCAATCCACACAATAAAATCGATTGAACAACAAAATCAGTCAATCGATAAATTAAATCGAACAATAAATTAAATCGAACAATAGAATCAATCGAACAATAGAATCAATCAAACAATAGAATCAATCTATCGATAAGTTCAATCGAACAATAAAATCAATCACACAATAAAATCAATCGAAATAAATCCAACAATAAAATAAATCAATTAAATAAATCAAACAATAAAATAAATAAGCCAATAAATTAAATCGAACAATAAAATCAATTCAAACAATAAAATAAATCAATCGATAAATTAAATCAAGCAATAAAATCAATCAAAATAAACAAATCAAACGATAAAATGAATCAATAAAATAAATCAAACAATAAAATCAATCAATCAATAAATTAAATCGAACCAAAAAATCAATCCAACAATAAAATCAATCCAACAATAAAATCAATCGAGCAATAAAATAAATCGATAAAATAAATCAAACAGTAAATCAATCAATAAATTAAATCGAACAATAAAATCAATCCAACAATAAAATCGATATAAATAAATAAATAAACAATAAAATAAATCAATTAAATCAAACAATAAAATCAATTAATCGATAAATTAAATCGAACAATAAAATCAATCCAAACAACAAAACCAATCGAACAATAAAATCAATCGAGCAATTAAGTCAATTGAAATAAATAAATCAAACAATAAAATAAATTAAATAAGTCAAACAATAAAATCAATCAATCAATAAATTAAATCGAACAATAAAATCAATCCAGCAATAAAACCAATCAATCAATTGATAAATTAAATCGAACAATAAAATCAATCCAACAATAAAATAAATCAAACAGTAAAATAAATAAATCAGTAAATTAAATCGAGCAATAAAATCAATCGAGCAGTAAAATCAATCAAACAATAAAATCAATCGAAATAAACAAATCAAACAATAAAATAAATCGATAAAATAAATCAAACAATAAAATAAATCGATAAAATAAATCAAACAATAAATTAAATCAATCGATAAATTAAATTGAACAATAAAATCAATCGAGCAATAAAATCAATCAATCGATAAATTAAATCGAACAATAAAATCAATCCAACAATCAAATCAATGGAACAATAAAATCAATCGAGCAATAAAATAAATCAATTGATAAAATCAATCAATCGATAAATTAAATTGAACAATAAAATCAATTGAACAATAAAATCTATCGAAAAATAATTTAAATCAATCAGTAAATTAAATCGAACAATAAAATCAATCCAACAATAAAATCAATCAAACAATAAAATCAATCAAAATAAACAAATCAAACAATAAAATAAATTGATAAAATAAATCAAACAATAAATTAAATCAATCGATAAATTAAATCGAGCAATAAAATCAATCCAAACAATAAAATAATTTGAACAATATAATAAATGGAAATAAATAAATCAAACAATAAAATAAGTCAATAAATTAAATTGAGCAATAAAATCAATCAATTGATAAATTAAATCGAGCAATAGAATCAATCCACCAATCAAACCAATCAATCAATCAATCAAATCAATCCCACAATCAAACCAATCAATCAATCGAACGATAAATTAAATCGAGCAATAAAATCAATCCATCAATCAAACCAATCAACCAATCAATCAATCAGTTCCTCGGCGGGGACACGCAGTGGGGGAGGGGACAAAAGGAGGAGGGGACATTGGGGGCCCCTCCCCGCCCCCCCCCGACCCCGCCAGCCCTTTTGGACCCCCCCAGTCCCCCCCAGTCCCTCCCAGTCCCCCCCAGTTCCCCCCAGTCCCTCCCAGTCCATCCCAGTCCCCCCCAGTCCCCCCAGTCCCTCCCAGTCCCCCCCAGTCCATCCCAGTCCCTCCCAGTCCCCCCCAGTCCCCCCCAGTCCCCCCAGTCCCTCCCAGTCCCTCCCAGTGCATCCCAGTCCCTCCCAGTCCCCCCCAGTCCATCCCAGTCCCTCCCAGTCCCCCCCAGTCCATCCCAGTCCCTCCCAGTCCCCCCCAGTCCATCCCAGTCCCTCCCAGTCCCTCCCAGTCCCTCCCAGTCCCCCCCAGTCCATCCCAGTCCCCCCCAGTCCCCCCCAGTCCATCCCAGTCCCTCCCAGTCCCTCCCAGTCCCCCCCAGTCCCTCCCAGTCCATCCCAGTCCCCCCCAGTTCCCCCCCAGTCCCCCCCAGTCCCTCCCAGTCCATCCCAGTTCCCCCCAGTCCCTCCCAGTCCCTCCCAGTCCCTCCCAGTCCCCCCCAGTCCATCCCAGTCCCTCCCAGTCCATCCCAGTCCATCCCAGTCCCTCCCAGTCCATCCCAGTCCATCCCAGTCCCTCCCAGTCCCTCCCAGTCCCTCCCAGTCCCCCCCAGTCCCTCCCAGTCCCTCCCAGTCCGTCCCAGTCCCTCCCAGTCCCTCCCAGTCCCCCCCAGTCCCCCCCAGTCCCTCCCAGTCCCTCCCAGTCCCTCCCAGTCCATCCCAGTCCATCCCAGTCCATCCCAGTCCCTCCCAGTCCATCCCAGTCCATCCCAGTCCATCCCAGTCCCTCCCAGTCCATCCCAGTCCCTCCCAGTCCCTCCCAGTCCGTCCCAGTCCCTCCCAGTCCCTCCCAGTCCCCCCCAGTCCCCCCCAGTCCATCCCAGTCCCTCCCAGTCCCTCCCAGTCCATCCCAGTCCATCCCAGTCCATCCCAGTCCATCCCAGTCCCTCCCAGTCCCTCCCAGTCCATCCCAGTCCCTCCCAGTCCATCCCAGTCCATCCCAGTCCCTCCCAGTCCATCCCAGTCCCTCCCAGTCCGTCCCAGTCCCTCCCAGTCCCCCCCAGTCCCTCCCAGTCCATCCCAGTCCCTCCCAGTCCATCCCAGTCCCTCCTAGTCCCTCCCAGTCCATCCCAGTCCCCCCCAGTCCATCCCAGTCCATCCCAGTCCATCCCAGTCCCTCCCAGTCCATCCCAGTCCATCCCAGTCCATCCCAGTCCCTCCCAGTCCATCCCAGTCCCTCCCAGTCCCTCCCAGTCCCCCCCAGTCCCCCCCAGTCCCTCCCAGTCCCTCCCAGTCCCTCCCAGTCCATCCCAGTCCATCCCAGTCCCTCCCAGTCCCTCCCAGTCCCTCCCAGTCCATCCCAGTCCATCCCAGTCCATCCCAGTCCATCCCAGTCCCTCCCAGTCCCTCCCAGTCCATCCCAGTCCCTCCCAGTCCATCCCAGTCCATCCCAGTCCCTCCCAGTCCCTCCCAGTCCATCCCAGTCCCTCCCAGTCCATCCCAGTCCATCCCAGTCCCTCCCAGTCCATCCCAGTCCATCCCAGTCCCTCCCAGTCCATCCCAGTCCCTCCCAGTCCCTCCCAGTCCCCCCCAGTCCCCCCCAGTCCCTCCCAGTCCCTCCCAGTCCCTCCCAGTCCATCCCAGTCCATCCCAGTCCATCCCAGTCCCTCCCAGTCCCTCCCAGTCCATCCCAGTCCCTCCCAGTCCATCCCAGTCCCTCCCAGTCCCTCCCAGTCCCTCCCAGTCCATCCCAGTCCATCCCAGTCCATCCCAGTCCCTCCCAGTCCCTCCCAGTCCATCCCAGTCCCTCCCAGTCCATCCCAGTCCCTCCCAGTCCATCCCAGTCCATCCCAGTCCATCCCAGTCCCTCCCAGTCCATCCCAGTCCCTCCCAGTCCATCCCAGTTTGTCCCAGTCCATCCCTGCACTCCCCTCCCACCCTAAAGGGGCGTGGCCAGAGCTGTCAATCAAAGCTGTTCATTGCCCCGCCCCTGGGGTGGGGTCACTGGGGTGGCCATGGAGGGGTCACTGGGGTCACTGGGGGTCACTGGGGTGGCCAAGGGGTCACTGGGGTCCATGAGGGGTCACTGGGGTCACTGGGGGTCACTGGGGTCCATGAGGGGTCACTGGGGTCACTGGGGTCACTGGGGTGGCCAAGGGGTCCATGGGGTCCATGAGGGGTCACTGGGGTCCATGAGGGGTCACTGGGGTCACTGGGGTCACTGGGGTGGCCAAGGGGTCACTGGGGTCCATGAGGGGTCACTGGGGTCACTGGGGGTCACTGGGGTGGCCAAGGGGTCACTGGGGGTCACTGGGGTCACTGGGGGTCACTGGGGTCCATGAGGGGTCACTGGGGGTCACCGGGGGTCCATGGGGTGGCCAAGGGGTCGCTGGGGTCCGTGAGGGGTCACTGGGGTCACTGGGGGTCACTGGGGGTCACTGGGGTGGCCAAGGGGTCACTGGGGTCCATGAGGGGTCACTGGGGTCACTGGGGGTCACTGGGGTGGCCAAGGGGTCACTGGGGTCCATGAGGGGTCACTGGGGTCACTGGGGGTCACTGGGGTGGCCAAGGGGTCACTGGGGTCCATGAGGGGTCACTGGGGGTCACCGGGGGTCCATGGGGTGGCCAAGGGGTCCATGGGGTCCATGAGGGGTCACTGGGGTCCGTGAGGGGTCACTGGGGTCACCGGGGGTCACTGGGGTGGCCAAGGGGTCACTGGGGTCCATGAGGGGTCACTGGGGTCACTGGGGGTCACTGGGGTCCATGAGGGGTCACTGGGGTCACTGGGGGTCACTGGGGTCCATGAGGGGTCACTGGGGGTCACCGGGGGTCCATGGGGTGGCCAAGGGGTCGCTGGGGTCCGTGAGGGGTCACTGGGGGTCGCTGGGGTCCGTGAGGGGTCACTGGGGGTCACTGGGGGTCCATGGGGTGGCCAAGGGGTCGCTGGGGTCCGTGAGGGGTCAACGAGGTCAATGGGGTGGTCAGTGGGGTCAGTGAGGGGTCACTGGGGTCAAGTGGTCACTGGGGTCCATGGGGGGTCACTGGGGGGGTCAAGTGGTCACTGGGGGGGTCAAGGGGTCACTGGGGGGGGTCAAGGGGTCACTGGGGTCCATGAGGGGTCACTGGGGGGGTCAAGTGGTCACTGGGGGGGGTCAAGGGGTCACTGGGGTGGCCGAGCGGTCAAGGAGGGTCCTTGGGGGGGTCCATGAAGGTCCTGGGGGTCATTGAGGGGGTCAGGGGGGTCCGCGGGGGTCCGTGAAGGTCCTGGGGGTCCCAGGGTGGTCCATGGGGGTCCTCAAGGGGGTCCATGGGGTCCATGGGGGTCCCGGTGGCCCCTGAGGGTCATTGGAGGGGTCAGGAGGGTCCATGGGGGTCCGTGAAGGTCCTGGGGGTCTTTGAGGGGGTCAGGAGGGTCCATGAAGGTCCCTGAGGGTCCCAGGGTGGTCCCTGAGGGTCCATGGGGGGCTCAGGAGGGTCCATGGGGGTCAAGGGGGGTCCATGGGTGGCCATGGGGGGGTCAGGAGGGTCCATGGGTGGCCATGGGGGGGTCAGGGGGGTCCATGGGGGTCTGTGAAGGTCCTGAGGGTCCCAGGGTGGTCCCTGAGGGTCCATGGGGGGCTCAGGAGGGTCCATGGGGGTCAGGAGGGTCCATGGGGGTCAAGGGGGGTCCATGAGGGTCCTTGGGGGTCAGGAGGGTCCATGGGTGGCCATGGGGGGGTCAGGAGGGTCCTTGGGGGGTCCGTGAAGGTCCTGGGGGTCAGTGAGGGGTCACTGGGGTCCACGGGGTGGTCAAGGGGTCACTGGGGTCAGTGAAGGGTCACTGGGGTCACTGGGGTCAGTGAGGGGTCACTGGGGTCACTGGGGTCAGTGAGGGGTCACTGGGGTCACTGGGGTCACTGGGGGGGTCCATGAAGGTCCTGGGGGTCCCCTCCCCCTCCCCCGGCCCCGCCCCCAATGACGTCACTCAATAATCACTCAGGACTCGTTAATTATTAATCATTAATTAAGAGCACTTTATTCGTAATTACATGCCACGCCCCCTCCACGGGGGGTCAAGAGGTCACCGGCGGGGGTCAAGGGGTCACTCAGGGGCTCAGGTGGTCACTCGGGGGTCACTCAGGGGTCAGTTGGTCACTCAAGGGTCAAGGGGTCACTCAGGGGTCAACTGGTCACTCATGTGGTCACTCAGGGCCAGTTGGTCACTCAGGGCCAGGTGGTCATTCAGGTGGTCACTTGGGTGGTCAGGTGGTCACTCAGGGCCAGTTGGTCACTCTGGTGGTCACTCAGGGCTCAGTTGGTCACTCAGGTGGTCACTCAGTTGGTCACTTGGGGTGCTCAGTTGGTCACTCGGGTCAGTTGGTCACTCTGGTGGTCACTCAGGTGGTCAGTTGGTCACTGCAGGTGTCATTTGATCACTGAGGGGTCAGTTGGTCACTTGGTCACTCGGTCACTTGGTCACTCGGTCACTACAGGGGTCAGTTGGTCACTCTGATAGTTGGCCACTCCATTGGTCACTGAGCGGTCAGTTGGTCACTCCATTGGTCACTGAGCGGTCAGTTGGTCACTCATGGTCAGTTGGTCACTCAGGTGGTCACTCAGGTGGTCATTGAAGGGTCATTTGGTCACTCGGGTCACTTGATCACTGAGGGGTCAGTTGGTCACTTGGTCACTCGGTCACTTCAGGGGTCAGCTGGTCACTGGGGTGGTCATTTGGTCACTCTGGTGGTCAGTTGGTCACTCCATTGGTTACTGAGGGGTCAGCTGGTCACTGGGGTGGTCACTTGGTCACTCGGGTCATTTGGTCACTCAGGGGTCAGCTGGTCACTGGGTGGGTTAAGGGGTCAGTCAAGGGGTCAGTGAGTGGTCAGTGAGTGGTCAGTGTAGCCAGGGGTGGTCACTCAGTGGTCAGTGAGTGGTCAGTGTAGCCAGGGGTGGTCACTCAGTGGTCAGTGTCACAGAGGGATGGTCAGTGAATGGTCAGCGGTCACTCAGTGGTCACTCAGTGGTCAGTGAATGGTCAGTGAATGGTCAGCGGTCACTCAGTGGTCACTCAGTGGTCAGTGAATGGTCAGTGTCACAGTAGGGTGTCCATGGGTTGGTCACTCAGTGGTCACTCAGTGGTCAGTGATGGTCAGTGTCACAGAGGTCAGTGGTCAGTGATCAGTCAGTGGTCAGTCAGTGGTCAGTGATGGTCAGTGATGGTCAGTGAGTGGTCAGTGATGGTCAGTGATAGTGAGTGGTCAGTGATGGTCACTCAGTGGTCAGTGTCACAGAGGGGTGGTCAGTGATGGTCAGTGATAGTGAGTGGTCAGTGAGTGGTCAGTGATGGTCAGTGATGGTCACTCAGTGGTCAGTGATGGTCACTCAGTGGTCAGTGATGGTCAGTGATGGTCAGTGAGTGGTCAGGGATGGTCAGTGATGGTCAGTGATGGTCAGTGATAGTGAGTGGTCAGTGATGGTCACTCAGTGGTCAGTGTCACAGAGGGGTGGTCAGTGATGGTCAGGGATGGTCAGTGATGGTCAGTGAGTGGTCAGTGGGTGGTCAGTGATGGTCAGGGATGGTCAGTGATGGTCAGTGAGTGGTCAGGGGTGGTCAGTGAGTGGTCAGTGAGTGGTCACTTTGTGGTCAGTGATGGTCAGGGATGGTCACTCAGTGGTCAGTGGTCACTGAGTGGTCAGTGATGGTCAGTGTCACAGGGGCTTGGTCAGTCACTCAGCGGTCACTCAGCGGTCAGTGGGTGGTCAGTGATGGTCAGTGATGGTCAGTGGGTGGTCAGTGATGGTCAGTGAGCGGTCAGTCTCTTTTGGGGGTTGGTCAGTGTCACAGGGGCTTGGTTGGTCACTCATCGGTCACTCATCGGTCACTCATCGGTCACTCGTCGGTCACTCAGCGGTCACTCATCGGTCACTCATCGGTCACTCAGCGGTCACTCGTCGGTCACTTCTCCCCCTCCGGCCACCGCAGGCACCACTCGAGGGCGTTCCGGAACATTCTGAGCCAGGGCCCGTCGCCGGCCTTGCTCCGGCCGCCTGCGGCCGCGCCGCGGCCGGGCCAGGGGCAGTGCCAGGCGCGCACGGCCCGCTCGGGGTGCGGCATGGCCGCCAGGTGCCGGCCGCAGGGCGAGCTCAGCGCGGCCACGCCGCCGCCGGAGCCGTTGGGGTTCATGGGGTAGCGCTCGGTGGGGGCGCCGCCGTCATCGACGTAACGCAGCGCCGCCAGGCCCGAGCGGACACAGCGGTCAAGCGCCGACGGCGGCCGGAACTGGAAACGGCCTGGGGACAGTGAGAGACCAGTTAGAGACCAGTTAGAGACCAGTTAGACCAGTTAGAGACCAGTTAGGGACCAGTTAGAGACCAGTTAAACCAGTTAGAGACCAGTTAGAAACCAGTTAGAAACCAGTTAGACCAGTTAGAGACCAGTTAAACCAGTTAGAAACCAGTTAGAGACCAGTTAAACCAGTTAGAGATTGGTTAAACCAGTTAGAGACCGGTTAGAGACCAGTTAGAGACAGGTAATGGTCAGTGGTCACTCAATGGTCAGTGATGGAGCGCCGCCAGGCCCGAGCGGACAGAGCGGTCAAGCGCCGATGGCGGCCGGAACTGGAAACGGCCTGGGGACAGTGAGAGACCAGTTAGGGACCAGTTAGAGACCAGTTAGACCAGTTAGAGACCAGTTAGAGACCAGTTAGAGACCAGTTAGAAACCAGTTAGAGACCAGTTAGAGACCAGTTAAACCAGTTAGAAACCAGTTAGAGACCAGTTAGAGACCAGTTAGAGACCAGTTAGAGACCAGTTAGAAACCAGTTAGAGACCAGTTAGAGACCAGTTAAACCAGTTAGAAACCAGTTAGGGACCAGTTAGAGACCAGTTAGAGACCAGTTAGAGACCAGTTAGAGACCAGTTAGAAACCAGTTAGAGACCAGTAATGGTCAGTGGTCACTCAATGGTCAGTGACGGAGCGCCGCCAGGCCGGAGCGGACACAGCGGTCAAGCGCCGACGGCGGCCGGAACTGGAAACGGCCTGGGGACAGACAGGGACCAGTTAGGGACCAGTTAGGGACCAGTTAGGGACCAGTTAGAGACTGGTAATGGTCAGTGGTCACTCAATGGTCAGTGACGGAGCGCCGCCAGGCCCGAGCGGACAGAGCGGTCAAGCGCCGACGGCGGCCGGAACTGGAAACGGCCTGGGGACAGTGAGAGACCAGTTAGGGACCAGTTAGAGACCAGTTAGAGACCAGTTAGGGACCAGTTAGACCAGTTAGAGACCAGTTAGAAACCAGTTAGAGACCAGTTAGGGACCAGTTAGACCAGTTAGAGACCAGTTAGACCAGTTAGAGACCAGTTAGGGACCAGTTAGAGACCAGTTAGAGACCAGTTAGAAACCAGTTAGAAACCAGTTAGAGACCAGTTAGAGACCAGTTAGACCAGTTAGAGACCAGTTAGGGACCAGTTAGAGACCAGTTAGACCAGTTAGAGACCAGTTAGAAACCAGTTAGAAACCAGTTAGAGACCAGTTAAACCAGTTAGAGACCAGTTAGAAACCAGTTAGAGACCAGTTAGAGACCAGTTAGACCAGTTAGGGTCAGTGGTCACTCAATGGTCAGTGATGGAGCGCGGCCAGGCCGGAGCGGACACAGCGGTCAAGCGCCGACGGCGGCCGGAACTGGAAACGGCCTGGGGACAGACAGGGACCAGTTAGGGACCAGTTAAACCAGTTAGACCAGTTAGAGACCAGTTAGACCAGTTAGAGACCAGTAAGAGACCAGTTAGAGACTGGTAATGGTCAGTGGTCACTCAATGGTCAGTGACGGAGCGCGGCCAGGCCGGAGCGGACACAGCGGTCAAGCGCCGACGGCGGCCGGAACTGGAAACGGCCTGGAAACCAGTTAAACCAGTTAGAGACCAGTTAGAGACCAGTTAGACCAGTTAGAGACCAGTTAGAGATTGGTTAAACCAGTTAGAGACCGGTTAGAGACCAGTTAGAGACTGGTAATGGTCAGTGGTCACTCAATGGTCAGTGATGGAGCGCCGCCAGGCCGGAGCGGACACAGCGGTCAAGGGCCGAGGGCGGCCGGAACTGGAAACGGCCTGGAAACCAGTTAGACCAGTTAGAGACCAGTTAGAGACCAGTTAGGGACCAGTTAAACCAGTTAGACCAGTTAGGGTCAGTGGTCACTCAATGGTCAGTGACGGAGCGCGGCCAGGCCGGAGCGGACACAGCGGTCAAGCGCCGACGGCGGCCGGAACTGGAAACGGCCTGGAAACCAGTTAGACCAGTTAGAGACCAGTTAGAGACCAGTTAGAGACCAGTTAGACCAGTTAGAGACCAGTTAGACCAGTTAGAGACCAGTTAGAGACTGGTTAGACCAGTTAGAGACCACTTAGAGACCACTTAGAAACCAGTTACAGACCAGTAAAACCAGTTAGAGACCAGGTTAACTGGGTAAACCAGTTAGAAAGAAGATGGACACCAGTAAGAGACCAGTTAGAGACCAGTTAAACCAGTAAGAGACCAGTTAGAGACCAGTTAAAAACCAGTTAGGGACCAGTTCCAGCCCAGTGCCACCAGTTAAACCAGTAACGCACCAGTGAGAGCCCAGGGCTCCCAGTGCCATACCAGTATAACCAGTGCTCCCAGTATCACCAGTATCTCATCTCTCCCAGTATAACCAATGATCCCAGTCCCTCCCAGTCCTTCCCAGTATAACCAGTATAACCAGTATAACCAGTTGGATTACCCTCTCCGTGCGCCACCCACACCCCCAGCCGCGCCCCCTCCATGCCCCAGTGCCCTCCCAGTATAACCAGTATAACCAGTATAACCAGTATAACCAGTTGGATTACCCTCTCCGTGCGCCACCCACACCCCCAGCCGCGCCCCCTCCATGCCCCAGTGCCCTCCCAGTATAACCAGTATAACCACTATAACCAGTATAACCAGTATAACCAGTTGGATTACCCTCTCCGTGCGCCACCCACACCCCCAGCCGCGCCCCCTCCATGCCCCAGTGCCCTCCCAGTATAACCAGTATAACCAGTATAACCAGTATAACCAGTTGGATTACCCTCTCCGTGCGCCACCCACACCCCCAGCCGCGCCCCCTCCATGCCCCAGTGCCCTCCCAGTATAACCAGTATAACCAGTATAACCAGTATAACCAGTATAACCAGTTGGATTACCCTCTCCGTGCGCCACCCACACCCCCAGCCGCGCCCCCTCCATGCCCCAGTGCCCTCCCAGTATAACCAGTATAACCAGTATAACCAGTATAACCAGTTGGATTACCCTCTCCGTGCGCCACCCACACCCCCAGCCGCGCCCCCTCCATGCCCCAGTGCCCTCCCAGTATAACCAGTATAACCAGTATAACCAGTATAACCAGTTGGATTACCCTCTCCGTGCGCCACCCACACCCCCAGCCGCGCCCCCTCCATGCCCCAGTGCCCTCCCAGTATAACCAGTATAACCAGTATAACCAGTATAACCAGTATAACCAGTTGGATTACCCTCTCCGTGCGCCACCCACACCCCCAGCCGCGCCCCCTCCATGCCCCAGTGCCCTCCCAGTATAACCAGTATAACCAGTATAACCAGTATAACCAGTTGGATTACCCTCTCCGTGCGCCACCCACACCCCCAGCCGCGCCCCCTCCATGCCCCAGTGCCCTCCCAGTATAACCAGTATAACCAGTATAACCAGTATAACCAGTTGGATTACCCTCTCCGTGCGCCACCCACACCCCCAGCCGCGCCCCCTCCATGCCCCAGTGCCCTCCCAGTATAACCAGTATAACCAGTATAACCAGTATAACCAGTACAATTACCCTCTCCGTGCGCCACCCACACCCCCAGCCGCGCCCCCTCCATGCCCCAGTGCCCTCCCAGTATAACCAGTATAACCAGTATCACCAGTATAACCAGTTGGATTACCCTCTCCGTGCGCCACCCACACCCCCAGCCGCGCCCCCTCCATGCCCCAGTGCCCTCCCAGTATAACCAGTATAACCAGTATAACCAGTATAACCAGTTGGATTACCCTCTCCGTGCGCCACCCACACCCCCAGCCGCGCCCCCTCCATGCCCCGCAGCATCAGGGCCGGCCCCGGCTCCACGCGCACGGTGACGAATCGCGACTCGAAGCGCCCGGACACGTTCCGCTCCAGGGCCACCGCCGCCGCCGGGCCCGGGGAGGTGGCATCTGACAGGAGAGACACCACAGTGTCACCAGAGTGTCACCGGAGTGTCACCGGGGGGGTGGCAGCGAGGGGACAAACCCGGGAGAGAAACCCCAAAGGGACAAAGTTTGGGGACACGTTCCGCTCCAGGGCCACCGCCGCCGCCGGGCCCGGGGAGGTGGCATCTGACAGGAGAGACACCACAGTGTCACCAGAGTGTCACCAGAGTGTCACCGGGGGGGTGGCATCAAGGGGACATCGAGGGGACATCTTGGGGACAACCCCAGGAGAGAAACCCCAAAGGGAAACCACAAAGGGACAAAGTTTGGGGACACTGCTGGGGACATCCAGGGGCAGCGCGGGGACGGGGCCCGGGGAGGTGGCATCTGCCAGGGAGAGACACCACAGTGTCACCGGAGTGTCACCGGAGTGTCACCGGAGTGTCACCGGGGCGGTGGCAGCGAGGGGACAAACCCGGGAGAGAAACCCCAAAGGGACAAAGTTTGGGGACACGTTCCGCTCCAGGGCCACCGCCGCCGCCGGGCCCGGGGAGGTGGCATCTGACAGGGAGAGACACCACAATGTCACCAGAGGGTCACCAGAGTGTCACCAGAGTGTCACCGGGGGGGTGGCAGCGAGGGGACAAACCCGGGAGAGAAACCCCAAAGGGACGAAGTTTGGGGACACTGCTGGGGACATCCAGGGACAGCGCGGGGACGGGGCCCGGGGAGGTGGCATCTGCCAGGGAGGGACTCCACAGTGTCACCAGAGTGTCACCAGAGTGTCACCGGGGGGGTGGCAGCGAGGGGACAAACCCGGGAGAGAAACCCCAAAGGGACAAAGTTTGGGGACACTGCTGGGGACATCCAGGGACAGCGCGGGGACGGGGCCCGGGGAGGTGGCATCTGCCAGGGAGGGACTCCACAATGTCACCAGAGGGTCACCGGAGTGTCACCGGGGGGGTGGCAGCGAGGGGACATCGAGGGGACACCTTGGGGACAACCCCAGGAGAGAAACCCCAAAGGGACAAAGCTGGGGACACGTTCCGCTCCAGGGCCACCGTGGGGCCCGGGGAGGTGACATCTGCCAGGCAGGGACAGCACAATGTCACCAGAGTGTCACCGGAGCGTCACCCGGGGGGGTGGCATCGAGGGGACATTGAGGGGACAACCCCAGGACAGAAGCCCCAAAGGGAAACCCCAAAGGGACACTTGTGGGGACATCCAGGGACACCACGGGGACGGGGCCCGGGGAGGTGGCATCTGCCAGGAGAGATGGCGCCCAGGGTCACCACAGGGTCACCAGAGTGTCACCGGGGGTTGGGGACATCGAGGGGACACCTTGGGGACAGAAACCCCAAAGGGAAACCCCAAAGGGACAAAGTTGGGGACACTGTTGGGGACACTGCAGAGATGTCACCATGGGCATGAGGGGGTGTCAACTGTCATGGGAATGTCACCAAGGGTCACCAGAGTGTCACCAGGGGTTGGGGACATTGAGGGGACACCTTGGGGACAACCTCAGGAGAGAAACCCCCAGAAGGAAACCCCAAAGGGACAAAGTTCGGGGACACTGCTGGGGACACTTTTGGGGACACCTGAGGTGACACACACAGATGACGCAGGTGACACACAGGTGACACTGGGGTGACATTGGGGTGGCACAGGTGACACAGGTGACACACACAGGTGACACTGACCTGTCCCCACCCAGCCCAGCAGCGCCATCAGCTGGCAGCCGTTGCACACGCCCAGGCTGAGCGTGTCACACAGGTGACACTGGGGTGACATTGGGGTGACATTGGGGTGGCACAGGTGACACACAGGTGACACACACAGGTGTCACTGACCTGTCCCCACCCAGCCCAGCAGCGCCATCAGCTGGCAGCCGTTGCACACGCCCAGGCTGAACGTGTCACACAGGTGACACTGGGGTGACATTGGGGTGACATTGGGGTGACATAGGGGTGGCACAGGTGACACAGGTGACACAGGTGTCACTCACCTGTCCCCACCCAGCCCAGCAGCGCCATCAGCTGGCAGCCGTTGCACACGCCCAGGCTGAACGTGTCACACAGGTGACACTGGGGTGACATTGGGGTGACATTGGGGTGGCACAGGTGACACGCAGGTGACACACAGGTGACACAGGTGACACAGGTGACACAGGTGACACTGACCTGTCCCCACCCAGCCCAGCAGCGCCATCAGCTGGCAGCCGTTGCACACGCCCAGGCTGAGCGTGTCACACAGGTGACACTGGGGTGACATTGGGGTGACATTGAGGGTACATTGGGGTGGCACAGGTGACACACAGGTGACACAGGTGTCACTCACCTGTCCCCACCCAGCCCAGCAGCACCATCAGCTGGCAGCCGTTGCACACGCCCAGGCTGAGCGTGTCACACAGGTGACATTGGGGTGACACAGGTGACACAGGTGACACACAGGTGACACAGGTGACACACAGGTGACACAGGTGACACAGGTGACACTGACCTGTCCCCACCCAGCCCAGCAGCGCCATCAGCTGGCAGCCGTTGCACACGCCCAGGCTGAGCGTGTCACACAGGTGACATTGGGGTGACATTGAGGGTACATTGGGGTGGCACAGGTGACACAGGTGACACAGGTGACACACAGATGTCACTCACCTGTCCCCACCCAGCCCAGCAGCGCCATCAGCTGGCAGCCGTTGCACACGCCCAGGCTGAGCGTGTCACACAGGTGACACTGGGGTGACATTGGGGTGGCACAGGTGACACAGGTGACACAGGTGACACAGGTGACACACAGGTGTCACTCACCTGTCCCCACCCAGCCCAGCAGCGCCATCAGCTGGCAGCCGTTGCACACGCCCAGGCTGAGCGTGTCACACAGGTGACATTGGGGTGACATTGGGGTGACATTGAGGGTACATTGGGGTGACACAGGTGACACACAGGTGACACACAGGTGACACACACAGGTGACACTGACCTGTCCCCACCCAGCCCAGCAGCGCCATCAGCTGGCAGCCGTTGCACACGCCCAGGCTGAGCGTGTCACACAGGTGACACTGGGGTGACATTGAGGGTACATTGGGTGACACAGGTGACACAGGTGACACACAGGTGTCACTCACCTGTCCCCACCCAGCCCAGCAGCGCCATCAGCTGGCAGCCGTTGCACACGCCCAGGCTGAGCGTGTCACACAGGTGACACTGGGGTGACATTGGGGTGGCATTGGGGTGACATTGGGGTGGCACAGGTGACACAGGTGACACACACAGGTGACACAGGTGACACACACAGGTGACACTGACCTGTCCCCACCCAGCCCAGCAGCGCCATCAGCTGGCAGCCGTTGCACACGCCCAGGCTGAATGTGTCACACAGGTGACACTGGGGTGACATTGGGGTGGCATTGGGGTGACATTGGGGTGGCACAGGTGACACAGGTGACACAGGTGACACAGGTGACACACAGGTGACACTGACCTGTCCCCACCCAGCCCAGCAGCGCCATCAGCTGGCAGCCGTTGCACACGCCCAGGCTGAACGTGTCCGGCCGCGTCCGGAAGCGCTCGAGCTCCGAGCGAACTTTGGGGTTGAAGAGGATGGAGGCGGCCCAGCCTGGGGAAAATAATGGGGGGGAAAAGGGGGAAATCGGGAAAATTTGGGTTAAAAATGGGGAAAAATAGGGGAAAATTTGGGGGAAAATTGGGGAAAATTTGGGGGGGAAAATGGGGAAAAATTGGGAAAAATTGGGGAAAATGGGGGAAAAATGGGGAAAAACTGGGGAAAATGGGGAAAATTTGGGGGAAAATTGGGGGAAAATTGGGATAAAAATGGGGAAAAATTGGGGAAAATGGGGAAAATTTGGGGAAAAATTAGGGGAAAATTGGGATAAAAATGGGGAAAAATTGGGGAAAAATGGGGAAAATTTGGGGAAAAATTCGGGGAAAATTGGGGGAAAATTGGGATAAAAATGGGGAAAAATTGGGGGAAAATGGGGAAAATTTGGGGAAAAATTAGGGGAAAATTGGGATAAAAGTGGGGAAAAATTGGGGAAAAATGGGGAAAATTTGGGGAAAAATTCGGGGAAAATTGGGGGAAAATGGGGAAGAATGAGGAAAAAATGGGGAAAAGTTGGGGGGAAATGTGGAATAATGGGAAAATTAATGGGGGATAATGGGGAAATTAATGGGGGATAATGGGGAAATAATTGGGGACAAATGGGGGGACAAATGGGGAAATTGGAAAAATTTGGGTAAATAATGGTGAAAATTTGGGAGGAAAATGGGGGAAAATGGGGGAAAAATGGGGGAAAATAATGATAAATTAAAGGCGAAAATGGGGAAATAATTGGGGGAATAATGGGGGGAAATGGGGGAAAATGGGGGAAATTGGGAAAATGGGAAAAAAATTGGGATAAAAATGGGGAATAATGGGGAAAACATGGGGGAAAAATGGGGGAAAAATGGGGAATAATGGGGAAATTAATGGGGGATAATGGGGAAATATTGGGGGAAAATGGGGAAAAATTGGGGGAATAATGGGGAAATTAATGGGGATAATGGGGGAAAATAATGGGGAAATTAATGGGGAACTTAATGGAGAAATTGTGAAATTTTGGGATAAAAATGGGGGAAAAAATGGGGGAAAAAATGAGAAGTTATGGGGGAAAATGGGGAAATTAATGGGGCAATAATAGGGAAAATTGGGAAAATAATGGGAAATAAAGGGGGAAGAAGGGGGAAAATAATGGGGGGAAAAGGGAAATAATGGGGAAAAGAATGGGGCAATAATGGGGGGAAATGTTGAGGAGAAAATGGGGGAAATGGGAAAAAATTGGAATAAAAATGGGGGAAAAATGGGGAAATAACTGGGGAAAATAGGGGGAAAATAATGGGGAAATTCATGAGGAAATTGGGAAAATTTGGGATAAAAATGGGGAATAATGGGGAAATAATGGGAAAATTAATGGGGGATAATGAGGAATAATGGGGAAATTATTGGGGGAATTAATGGGGGAAAACGGGGAAAATAATGGAAAATAAATAATGGGAAATAATGGGGGAAAAGTAGAAAAAATAATGGGAAATAATGGGTGAGAAAATTGGGGAAAAGGGGGGAATAATGGGGAAAAGAATGGGGAAAATCGGAGGGAAACTGGGAAAATTTGGGCTAATAATGGTGAAAATTTGGGATAAAAATGGGGGGAAAATGGGGGAAAATAATGAAAAATTATGGGGAAAAATGAGGAAATAATTGGGGAATAATGGGGAAAAAATGGGGGAATAATGGGGGGAAAATAATGGAGAAATTAATGGGGAAATTGGGAAAATTAGGGTTAAAAGTGGTGAAAATTTGGGATAAAAATGGGGAATAATGGGGAAAAAATGGGGGAATAATGGGGGGAAATTGGGGGAAAAAGGGGGAAATTGGGAAAAAAATGGGGAAAAAATGGGGAATAATGGGGAAATTAATGGAGGATAATGGGGAAATTAATGGGGGATAATGGGGAAATAATTGGGAAAAATGGGGGAAAATAATGAGGGAAAATCAGAAAAATAATGGGAAATTAATGGGGGAATATTGGGGGAAAATGGGGAAGAATGCGAAAATATGGGGAAAAAATGGGGGAAAGTTGGGGGAAAATGGGGAATAATGGGGAAATTAATGGGGAAAAAATGGGGAAATAATTGGGAAAAATGGGGGGAAAATAATGGGGAAATTAATGGGGGGAATAATGGGGAAATATTGGGGGAATAATGGGGGAATAATGGGGGAAAATAATGAGAAATTATGGGGAAAAATGGGGAAATTAATGGGGGATGATGGGGAAAATGGAGGAAAATTGGGAAAAATTTTGGATAAAAATGGGAAAAAATGTGGAAAATAATGGGGAAATTAATGGGGGAAATAATGGGGAAATATTGGGGGAATAATGGGGGAATAATGGGGGAAAATAATGAGAAATTATGGGGAAAAATGGGGAAATTAATGGGGAAAAGAATGGGGAAAATTATGGGGAAATTGGGAAAATTAAAAAAAATAAAAATGTCCATAATGGGGGAAATAATGAGGAAAATTATGGGGAAATTGGGGGAAATAATGGGAGAAAATGGGGAAATAATGAGGGGAAAATAATGGGGAAAATAATGGAGAAATTGGGAAAATTAATGGGGGAAAACGGAGGGGAAATAATGGGGGGAAAATGGGGAAATTAATGGGGGGAAATTGGGAAAAAATTGGGAAAAAATGGGGAAAATTGGGGGAAAATGGGAAATAATGGGGAAATTATTGGGGAAATTGGGAAAATTTGAGTTAATAATGTAAAAGTTTGGGCTAAAAATGGGGGAAAAATAGGGGAAAATTGGGGAAATAATGAGGGAAAAGGGGGAAAATAATGGTGGGAAATGGGAATAATGGGGGAAAAATGGGGAATAATGGGGAAATAATGGGGGATAATGGGGAAAAAATCGGGAAATTATGGGGATAATTGGGAAAAATGGGGGGAAAATAATGGGAAATTAATGGGGAAATTGGGAAAAAATTGGGATAAAAATGGGGAAAATTTGGGATAAAAATGGGAAAAATGGGGGAAAAATGGGGGAAAATGGGGGGAAAATGGGAATATTGGGGAAAAATGGGGGAAACAGAGGAAATTGGGGAAAATGGGGAAAAACGAGGGAAAAATGGGGGGAAATAACGGGGGAATTGGGAAATTCGGGAAAGAATGAGATAAAAACCAGGAAATTGGGAAAATTCTTTGGGGTTTTTTCCCTGTTTTTGCAGAACTTCGGTTTTAGGATTTTGGGGTGGTTTTTGGGGTGTTTTTTGTGGGATTTTTTGAGTTTTTTGGTGGATTTTTATGGAATTTTTTAGGGTTTTTCCCTCCTTTTTGCAGAATTCGGGTGTTTAGGATTTTGGGGATTTTTGGGGTGGTTTTGGGGTGGTTTCTTGGGGTTCCAGACTCACCTTTAGCTGAAGCCCCAAACTCCTCAGGAGGAGCCATTTTTGGGGTTGTTTATGGGGGTTTTTTTTGGTGGGATTTCTTTTTTTTTTAGATTTTTGGGGGATTTTTTGGGGGTTTTTTGTGAGATTTTTTGAGGTTTTTTTGGGGATTTTTATGGAATTTTTTTAGGATTTTCCCCCCTTTTTCCGGAATTCGGGTTTTTAGGATTTTGTGGGGGTTTTGGGGTTGTTTGGGGTGTTTGGTTTTTTTAGCGGATTTTTATGGAATTTTTTAGGATTTATTCCACCTTTTTGCGGAATTCAGGTTTTTAGGATTTTGGGGATTTTTTGGGGTGGTTTTTGGGGTTCCAGAATCAACTTTAGCTGAAGCCCCAAACTCCTCAGGGAGGAGCCATTTTTGGTTTTTTAATGGGATTTTTTTTTTGTGGGATTTTCTTTTTTTTTAGGATTTTTGTCGATTTTTGGGGGATTTTTTGGGGGTTTTTTGTGGTGTTTTTTTGAGATTTTTGGTGGATTTTTTATGGAATTTTTTAGGGTTTTTCCCCCCTTTTGGCGGAATTCGGGTTTTTAGGATTTAGGGGATATTTTGGGGCGGTTTTTGGGGTGTTTTTTGTGGGATTTTTTGAGATTTTTTGTGGATTTTCACAGAATTTTTTAGGATTTATTCCACCTTTTTGCGGAATTCGGGTGTTTAGGATTTGGGGATTTTTGAGGTGGTTTTTGGGGCGTTTTTTGGGGTTCCAGACTCACCTTTAGCTGAAGCCCCAAACTCCTCAGGGAGGAGCCATTTTTGGGGTTGTTTACAGGATTTTTTTTTTTTTGTGGGACTTTCTTTTTTTTTAGGATTTTATGGGATTTTTGGGGGGTTTTTGCGGGGGTTTTTTGAGTTTTTTGGCGGATTTTTATGGATTTTTTTAGGATTTTTCCCCCCTTTTTCCGGAATTGGAGTTTTTAGGATTTGGGGGATTTTTTGGGGCGGTTTTTCGGGCGTTTTTTGGGGTTCCAGACCCACCTTTAGCCGAGCCCAGCACGTCGGCGTAGCTGAAGCCGCCCACGAAAACGAGACCCCGGAACCCGTCCAGGGAGGCCGAGCCCGAGCAAAGGTCCTGGGTGGTCAGTCCCACACCTGGGAACCCCAAAAAACCCCGGTGAGACCCCAAAAATAAACCAAAACCACCCAAAAAACCAACCCCCAAATCTACCCCAAACCCCCCCAAAAAACCCCGGTGAGACCCCAAAAATAAACCCCAAAATAAACACAAAACACCCCCCAAATCTACCCCAAAAATAAACCCAAAACCCCGGTGAGACCCCAAAAATAAACTCAAAACTGACCCCAAAAATCCCGGTCAGACCCCAAAAATAAACCCAAAAAAAACCCCAAAAATCCCGGTCAGACCCCAAAAATAAACCCAAAAAAAACCCCAAAAATCCCGGTCAGACCCCAAAAATAAACCCAAAAAAAACCCCAAAAATCCCGGTCAGAGCCCAAAAATAAACCCCAAAACCACCCCAAAAACCAACCCCCAAATCTACCCCAAAGATAACCCCAAAACCCCAGTCAGACCCCAAAAATAAACACAAAACTGACCCCAAAAAATCCTGGTCAGACCCCAAAAATGAACCCAAAACACCCCAAAAATCTCCCAAATCTACCCCAAAATAAACCCCAAAAAACCCCGGTCAGACCCCAAAAATAAACCCAAAAAAACCCCAAAAAACCCCAAAATCACCCCAAAATCCCGGGTCAGACCCCAAAAATAAACCCAAAACTGACCCCAAAAATCCCGGTCAGACCCCAAAAATGAACCCAAAACCACCCCAAAAATCTCCCAAATCTACCCCAAAAATAAACCCAAAAACCCCGGTGAGACCCCAAAAATAAACCCAAAACTGACCCCCAAAAACCCCAGTCAGACCCCAAAAATAAACCCAAAACACCCCAAAAATCTCCCAAATCTACCCCAAAAATAAACCCAAAAACCCCAATCAGACCCCAAAAATAAACTCAAAACTGACACCAAAAATCCCGGTCAGACCCCAAAAATAAACCCAAAACCACCCCAAAAAAAACCCCCAAATCTACCCCAAAAATAAACCCAAAAACCCCGGTGAGACCCCAAAAATAAACCCCAAAATAAACACAAAACACCCCCCAAATCTACCCCAAACCCCCCCCAAAAACCCCGGTGAGACCCCAAAAATAAACCCAAAAAAACCCCAAAAATCCCGGCAGACCCCAAAAATAAACCCAAAACCACCCCAAAAACCAACCCCCAAATCTACCCCAAACCCCCCCCAAAAACCCCGGTGAGACCCCAAAAATAAACCCCAAAATAAACACAAAACACCCCCCAAATCTACCCCAAACCCCCCCCAAAAACCCTGTGAGACCCCAAAAATAAACACCAAAAATAAACCCCAAAAAATCCCGGTGAGACCCCAAAAATAAACCCAAAACCACCCCAAAAATCTCCCAAATCTACCCCAAAAATAAACCCCAAAAACCCCAGTCAGACCCCAAAAATAAACCCAAAAAAACCCCAAAAAATCCCAGTCAGACCCCAAAAATAAACCCAAAACCACCCCAAAAACCAACCCCCAAATCTACCCCAAAAATAACCCCAAAAACCCCGGTGAGACCCCAAAAATAAACTCAAAACTGACCCCAAAAATCCCGGGTCAGACCCCAAAAATAAACCACAAACTGACCCCAAAAATCCCGGTCAGACCCCAAAAATAAACCCAAAACCACCCCAAAAATCTCCCAAATCTACCCCAAAAATAAACCCCAAAAAACCCCGGTGAGACCCCAAAAATAAACTCAAAACTGACCCCAAAAAACCCCAGTCAGACCCCAAAAATAAACCCAAAAAACCCCAAAAAACCCCAAAATCACCCCAAAATCCCGGGTCAGACCCCAAAAATAAACCCAAAACTGACCCCAAAAATCCCGGTCAGACCCCAAAAATAAACCCAAAAAAACCCCAAAAATCTCCCAATCTACCCCAAAAATAAACCCCAAAAACCCCAGTCAGACCCCAAAAATAAACCCAAAAAAACCCCAAAAAATCCCGGTCAGACCCCAAAAATAAACCCAAAAAAACCCAAAAAATCCCGGTCAGACCCCAAAAATAAACCCAAAACCACCCCAAAAACCAACCCCCAAATCTACCCCAAACCCCCCCCAAAAACCCCGGTGAGACCCCAAAAATAAACCCCAAAATAAACACAAAACACCCCCCAAATCTACCCCAAACCCCCCCAAAAAAACCCGGTGAGACCCCAAAAATAAACACAAAAATAAATCCCAAAAAATCCCGGTTAGACCCAAAAATAAACCCAAAAATAAACATAAAAATCCCGGTTAGACCCCAAAAATAAACCCAAAACCACCCCAAAAAACCCCAAAACCACCCCAAAAGCCCGGGTCAGACCCCAAAAATAACCCAAAACTGACCCCAAAAATCCCGGTCAGACCCCAAAAATAAACCCAAAACCACCCCAAAACCAACCCCCAAATCTACCCCAAAAATAACCCCAAAAACCCCAGTCAGACCCCAAAAATAAACTCAAAACTGACCCCAAAAATCCTGGTCAGACCCCAAAAATAAACCCAAAACCACCCCAAAAATCTCCCAAATCTACCCCAAAAATAAACCCCAAAAAACCCCGGTCAGACCCCAAAAATAAACCCAAAAAAACCCCAAAAAAACCCAAAACCACCCCAAAATCCCGGGTCAGACCCCAAAAATAAACCCAAAACTGACCCCAAAAATCCCGGTCAGACCCCAAAAATAAACCCAAAACCACCCCAAAAATCTCCCAAATCTACCCCAAAAATAAACCCCAAAAACCCCGGTGAGACCCCAAAAATAAACTCAAAACTGACCCCAAAAATCCTGGTCAGACCCCAAAAATAAACCCAAAACCACCCCAAAAACCAACCCCAAATCTACCCCAAACCCCCCCAAAAACCCCGGTGAGACCCCAAAAATAAACACAAAAATAAACCCCAAAAATCCCGGTTAGACCCCAAAAATAAACCCAAAAATAACCCCAAACCCCCCTCCCCAAATCCACCCCAAATTTGGGATCTCCGGGTGGTTTTGGGGTTCCCAGATGTGGTTTTGGGGTGGTTCCTGGGTGTTTTGGGGTTCCCAGATGTGGTTTTGGGGTCCCAGATGTGGTTTTTGGGGTGGTTCCTGGGTGTTTTGGGGTTTCCGGGTGGTTTTGGGGTTCCCAGATGTGGTTTTGGGGTGGTTCCTGGGTGTTTTGGGGTTCCCAGATGTGGTTTGGGGGTTCCCAGATGTGGTTTTGGGGT